>NC_037289.2:4337695-4640725 GCF_000002775.5 Populus trichocarpa | reverse complement strand
ACCATTAATTTGAATAGAAAGATAAAACTAAAAACAAATAAAACTTTTATAAAATGACCAATAAAAAAATTAAAAATTAAAATAATAAGGATCAAATTGTAAAACATAATATATAACAAATTGAGATTAAATGATGAAATTGAAAATAAATAAAATATTTATAAAAGGGCCAAGAACAAAAAATAAAAATCAGAAGAATAAGGTTTGAATTTGAAATACCAACAACAAATAGGATCAAGCTGTCATTTTAGGGAGGAAAAGAAAAAAGAAGGAAAACAGAGGCCCACCGACAATAAATAACCCAACACTAACACGCACCACCCCAAAAATATGAGAATGTTGCGGCACTTCCAATGAAACAACAAAATGGTATTTTTAGACCTAGAGAGACGGTGCGAGGGTGTGAACACCTCCAATATGTTGGCACGTGCCACACACACAATGCGTACACCTTCAATTGCCCCTAAGTTGACCTGATAATACAAAAAAAAAAAAAAACTTTTGTGATAAGATGAAAAAATCACTTAAAGTCAATTTTAATTTTTTGACTTTCAAGGGCATTATAGTTGTTTCACTTTGCGGTTTTTTTTTAATATTTTCTATGTCTAATCAAATACCAAAGTGCCCATCATTTAACATAATAATTATAAAAAAAACCATTATGAAAGTACCAAATTGTCTTTTGAAGCTGATTTAAAACCTTTTGTTTTTAAGGATATTTTGATTATTTTACTATGCTTTTAAAACGTGAAAAGACTTACTTGTATCTTATCAATTCAATAATTTCTAATACGTTCTTCTTGTGAAGAGACTTTAATGCTACTAATAACTAATAACTAGTTTTAATTTTGTTGGTGCGAAGGGCAAAACCTGCTTTATACTATTTCAATGAACATTGTTTATGAGTTTAAGTCTATAGTGTTTTCGAAAGCCTGCTAACTTCTGTGAATGGTACATTAAATTCTTTAAAATTTATAATAACCAAGTAGAACTAATAAAACCGCTTGGCTCAGCTGAATAACTTAAATCATGAAAAAGAAAGAAATTAACCAAAATTCTAAACTTTTTATTTTCTTGGGCTTTCTTCAAAGCCCAAAATATCTGAGATAAAAAAACTCCTGCTCTAGACAACCAAAAAACTATTGCCGATCCTCCTCTCAATAAACGAAAGATCAAAACTTTCATTCACTTATCAATTCAGCCCAACACGTCTGGGCCTTTAAGAAAATTTTGAAAACAACAATAGCAGGATTCATACCTGCGGAGGCGAAAGCCGCAAGAGATCAGGACCTCATTATCCACTGCCACACTTGATGAATGACGCCAAAAATGATTTTAGTAAAAAAAAAAAAAAAAATTTATTATTAAAAAATTTTTAGCAAATCGACACATGTCGACCGGATAACACCCCAAATTTCAGCCTAGTTGTTGTAAGAACAAAAAAAAAAAGAGTTTTTTGAGTTGAAAATCTAAAATTTTAACCTATTTTTAACTAAAAATATTTTTAAAATACCATAAAACCCTCTTCAAATCATATAGTGACTTTAAAATACTCCGCCATCAATTAAAAAAAACCAAAATCAAAGGAATGAAAGATCTTTAAAAAAAGTATGATTTTTTTTTTCTAAGATATTTAAAGAAAAAAATTAATATTTTTAATTTTTATCATCAAATGAAACTTATTAATACTAAAAATGACGAGTTATTTCACTTAAAAGTGTGTTTATTAACCACTTTTTTTTATTATTATTTTAAGTTTATCTCTCATCTTTTTAATTCAAGAACTAAAAAGAAAAAAAATTAATTTTTTTACCAAGAAAGAATTGTCACTGGTTTATTATATATTTTCTTTGTGTTGTACTTATTAGTCTTTTATATTTAAATATTGTATTTTTATCATAAATTCAAGCTTAATTTCTTCTAACTAGGATAAAGGTATAATTTAATGAAAAAAAGTTTGAATATTAAAAAACAAAGATGGCTTGCTCTTGATATGAATAGTAAAACTTACCATGCCTAAGTTTGAAAATAAGAAAATGGAAAAGTACAACATTATGTTTGTTTTTGTATTTAAAAAATATTTTTAAAAAAGTTTTAATTTTTTTTAAATTAATTTTTTATAATTTTAGATCGTTCTAATATGATAATATTAAAAATAAATTTTAAAAATAAAAAATATTATTTTAAAATAAAAAATATTTTAAAAAACAATTATTATTACAATCCCAAGTACCACCATATATTAATTAAAAAGAAAAGAAAGTGAGGTGGTAAATTCATATAAAATCGACCGTGCCTTAGTTGTTTTGTTTAATGTTATAGGTACCAATGTACCATCTCACAAATTAAAAGTCCCGTAGTCTCTAGAGAAGTCTACCAACCTGCTTAAAAAAACTACGTTGCATTCTTCTAAACCATTCATCAACCTCTCTGCACAAAGGAAACTGGTTGGATCGATCGATAATCAAGAAAAACCTGAAAATAAATTGGTTGAAAATGAGAAAAAATAGTGTGTTAATAGGAGGAGGATTAGGTTATTGTTATAAACGATGGATGTCGTCGTCGTCAAGCAAAGGAAGAAAGAGATCCGCAGCAGTGTGGGGTAATGGTGACTACGGAAGATTAGGATACGGAAACTTAGATTCTATGTGGAGACCTAAGCTTATGAATTCCTCTTCCTTTCATAATTCTAATCTCAAATCCATTTCTTGTGGCGGTGCTCACACTCTCTTCTTAACAGGTCCTCTCTCTCTGTCGTTTTACATCTCTCATTTGACCTGAATTGTGAAGTTTTTTCTCTTTTTGGAGCTGTGTTATTGATTCTTATGGTATTTGGAAATAATTCAGAACTGAATTTTGATTTTTCTTTTGGAGAAATGAGTAAAATTGAACTCGCTTAATTTCAATGTATTCAGTTTTGTTTTTTAATTCAATTCTGTAGCTTTATTTAAACGGATAAATGATGAAAAAGAGAAAGTGATTAGATGAAAATATAATTCTATGTAATATGATTTTTAGACATTTTTTTTTGAATTATATTAGCTAGCAATTTTGGAACATGTGGATCTCTTATATATTATAATTTTTTTGTCTGAGTTATATTGTTTTAGTTTAATTGATTGTGAGTAGTTATTGTTGATGATGAATTTGAAGTTGTTAGTGTATCTGGGTAGAGGCTTACAAATTGTTGTCCCTCGACAGAAACTGGGCGTGTTTATGCCACCGGTCTTAATGATTTTGGACAGCTCGGCGTATCAAACAACACTACTTATTGTATGGTACAGTATCAGAAACTTTTTTTTTCTTCAATCCTTTCTCCTCTCTGTCTATGCTTCTATCATTAGATGATGTCTTTCCTTCAATCGATACAGGATCTTTAAGATACTCTCGCTGATATTTGCATGTATAAAAAGATAATTTTCGTTGCACTGAACTTGTGATCTTCTCGAAAGTAGAGAAAATATGAAAGTTTGGGGGTTTAAATTGGAGTTCAAGTAACTATTATAGCATCTCACTGTTGGGTTTTGGGATTCCATTACTTTCTAGGGTGAAAGTCTTTTTCCCTCTATGCTCTCATGAGCCCTTAGATCATGTAGAATTACAGTTCATGTAACTATGGCAGGATCATTAGTTTATTGAATTTGTGCTGTTTGCTGTCTGTTTTAAGTTGTCCAGAGGGTTATCCAATTGTACCTTTAGAGCAAGTAGTCATGTTCCTCTCTCTTGGCACAAGAACATCGACCTTTGTCCATGAGTATTATGACTTCTTAAGCAACTATTCAACATGGACGACAGGCAATGGGATCAAGTATTTGATAGGTCTTTTTTGGCTCTTTGCTACATTATGGTGTGATTTCATTAACATGCAAGTTGGTGATAAATGGTGTGAAAAGGAAAAGGTTGGGTATCTTCTATCAATCACCGTAAACCATGTATGGCCATATAACTACAAAATGTACGAAGAGTGAAAGAGCTATCAGATCACAGGTAGCACTCGATGTGCTAGGAGGACCTTACTATAAGAGTGCTTAGAATATGAAGCTGATGGCCCCAACCTGCCATAAAGAAAATTGCAGAGAAAAGACAGTAAGAAAATACGATGCTTCTAATAGAGAGTGGAAATATTCTTTATTTATACGTCTTAAGCGGCTGGTGTAGTGGATTGCATGTTTATTTGGAGTTTGGACTAGCATGTGGTGGTCCCTTATGCACCTAACGCTCAGGGGCAGGAGACTTGTATAATAAGATGTGGTAGTTAGCGATTTGCTCAACATTTGGTGCCATTTATGGTTTTTTTTCCTGATAACATGTTTCATGCTGATCCATTTGGAGAATTTCTGAGAGACCTATTTAACGTCAATGAGAATCTGTTACCTATCCAAAGCAACTAGTAAAGACACCTAAACTTAGCCTTAACTTTTGTTAGATGGAGCTGCCCGCGCAAATCATCTTATCTTTACCTTATCTGATCCATTTTTGTTTGAAATTTTTATAAACGAAAACTTTGTTATAATCAAATGAAGTCATTATCAGTCTATCTCTTGCCCTCTTAACGATGACCTGTTCATGGGGGCTTCTGCTCATCTATAGCAGAGCCATTTTAAACGATGTTCTCTCATTTTTCTTGAGAGGTGTTTGGAACTCAGCTTTGGAAGCAACTCATTCATGAAATTGGATGTTATCAGCTTTGGAAGAAACTTGATTGGACTTAATTGGAAGCAACTCATTTTTCTTGAGAGCCATTTTAAATAGAAATAGGTCTTATAAGTCTCTATCTCCAAATAAGTAATATACATTCTTATGAAAATTCTCTGTTGTGAATTGTGCTGATAAATGGTACTTTAGTGTCTTCTATTAATCTATGATTGATTGGACTGTTTTCAAAATTGTCAATGGAGCAGTTCTTTTGTATTATACATGTGCCTCACAATTGCAGGAGCCACTTGAAGTTTCTGGTCTCAAAAAGGAAATTGTGCAAATTTCAGCTGGTTATCATCACTCATGTGCTATTACAGGTTTGTGGGTGGTTATAGCATTCTTGTGGAGCTGGATGAATGTTGCTTCCAAGTGATTCTTGAAACAAAAACTAATCATATTTTTTAGGAATTTACCTATAAGAGCCATATTTCATTTCCTATCACACTGTTGTTTCTATACTTGCTTGTTTTAGTCACTTTCTGAGTTCAAAGATTTACTCACTCAACTTATAGTTCTTCTTCTTCTTCGTCTTCTTCTTTTCAATGGGAACTGGGAAAAGAGGGGAGGGAAGGTTTGGAGGGATCATGTACCTGTGGAATTGGAAGAGGGGATAAAAGTGCCAGCTCATGGATTTTATTTTGGTTCTTCCGTTTATTGGCTGTATTATTTGCTTTCTGTGACTGTATATCTTATTCCATTCTATGACAATAAATACCATTTCCTGTAGTGGATGGAGAGCTCTATACGTGGGGAAAGAACTCAAATGGACAGCTGGGTCTTGGAAAAAGTAAAAACTAAACTTGTACTGTGTTAAATATATAGGTGACATCATTGTGATTGCCTAGCTTCTCTTATTGAAGTTCCTCCCTTTAATCTTTTACTTGTTTGAAACAAAAACTCAAGGCCTAGTTACTTTGTACTTATGTATTTCTCTGATATGCAGAGGCTGAAAACGTAGTCCCTGTACCAACAAAAGTAGAATGTTTGAGCGGAATCAACATTAAAATGGTAGCTTTGGCTTCAGAGCACTCAATTGCAGTTACTGGTCTGTAGAAGGAAAATCTTACAGTGATTTTTTCCCCTCCTTGTTATCACTCACTGGTTCCTGTGACTATAGGAAAGTGGTGTGGTCTAAACAGTGTTTTGTATTGATTGTTGCTTATATTCATCAGATGGAGGTCAGGCCTTGAGTTGGGGAGGAGGAGGATCTGGGCGACTTGGTCATGGCCATCAATCAAGTCTTTTGGGGTTTTTTAGAAGCAGCAGGTTGAATTTGATTATTGCTAGCTCTTTAGTTGTTTTATGTGAAACTCAGTTCGTTTTCTTTCCTCTTAAATCCAAAGGACTATCCCTTTCTAATATTGGAATATGATGACTTACTGATTGTGTCAAAAGTTACGAGCGCAATATAAATGTGTACCTGTGGTTTGTGGGATAACATTGCTGTAGTACTTCTGTATCTTATTTTAAGGTCACAAATCATCCTGGGTGGCAAGAATTCCATGCCGCAAATGGGGCATGAATTCATTTCCACCATTGATCAACTGGGGCCCACATCAAGGGTAGGCATGAATTTGTTTACCATTCAGGCTACAAATCGTTTCCCTAAGATTGTAGTTTAGTTTGCTTATTAAAGTATGCTAGGGCTATGCTCTCTGTTTTTATTCTTTCGCCAGTCCAATTCTCGCCAGAAACAAGCTTTTATAACTGTGTTTTGAATATTTAGCCCAATGTGCTTAAATTATATATTCCACGGTCTGTAGAGAAGCAGCATGGTCAATAGATGCCATTTGACTAGAAAGGCATGAGCATCCACAAACACACACACACATCGATCACTGGTTTGTTTAAGAATGGCCTTATCCATATTTTGTGTTATGTATCTTTAGTGTGTTAATAGGGTTATAGCTCTAACCTAGCAACTGAGTTGGGAAGAGATGAACTCAATGTGTACCAAGCCTGGCATCAATTATTCAAATCGACCTATATTTGTGTAAAAGGGGATTTGTTTGAGCAACTTCCATGGTTGGTACCTGATGCTACACGCACATAAATTGAGGTGTCTAGCATTTGTATAAGGTGCCTCAAGATGTGTCTATGTGTGTTGGGATTCTATGGGCCTTCTGAAATTGATTCTGCTAGCCAGCCATGTCTTTCCATTTGTTAATTATGTATTTTAACATATTTCTATATATTTTTTATTATTTTGCAGTGAATATACACCTAGACACATTAAGAAACTTGAAGGGGTTAAGGTATTTTACAGATAAGATTTCAATTGTTGATTGATTATGTCATCTCTGGAATGGAAGTTCATTTCCATCATTAATCATTGTCTCATGGCTACAGTGCGAATGGATTTGTAGGTTAAAAACATTGCTGCCGGCTTGCTTCATTCAGCCTGCATTGATGGTATTGAGCTTCTTCTCTATGATTTTTTTTTTCTCTGTGTTCATGTAAGGCTGATGCAATGTAGATTTACTTTTAACATCTCTAGCTTGTGTGAATATTTAATATTGCAGAGAACGGCTCTGTCTACATATTTGGTGAAAAAGCAGTAGATAAACTGGTCAGTGCTAGAATTGGTGTTTACATTGGTTGTAAGCAATCATTTTCTGATTTTGTTGACTTCTATATGCATCTTATATTAATAATCTATCTGCTGGAAATGATTTCTTTTGAGAAAATTTTGTAGGCTTTTGGAGATGCGAACAACGCAACGACGCCATCTATGATAGGCAAATTGCCTTATTCTCAAGAAGTAGCATGTGGTGGCTATCACACATGTGTTATAACTAGTAATTTCTTGGTTTCTTTATAGTATTTGTATTTCATATTCACATATTTTTGTGCATATCTGTTTGTGTGCTTGAATGTAGAGGTGTATAAATATCAGTGCCATCATTTCGCATTATGGTATAGGAGATGGGAATATGAAGAGACTTGGGGAACAGGGATGTGCTGAAAATAAAAATCCTAACAGTATCAAAATAAGCTGATTAGTTATTTTTATACTCTGTTTTCACTCCCCCCCCCCCCCCCCCCCCCAGATTGATGGTCTTGAGACAGGAAGTTGGGAAAGGACACTAATGGTCAGAAAGAAATGGTGAACGAATGGAATATACCAGGCTATTTCAAAGGGATGCTAATTGTCAGAAAGAATAATTTTATTAAAGATATGGAGGATAAAGGTGGTCATTTATCAGGAAGCTTGATTTTGTAATGATGGAATTGCTCGCTTTTGTAGGTTTTGTCTTAGCATGAAGATATTTCTAGATCTATGATTGAAGAACCGATTAACTGTTCTGTTTCCAATAAAACATATATATTTGCAGATATATTTTGAGTTAGAAGTAACGAAAGTAGCTTTGGTCCAAAGGTTCGCTGTGCTTTTGTTCTAATTGTTGGGGACATTGAAGGGAATCGATGCAGGTCGTCATGGGTAAATTTCATGAATATTTTGCCAGTTGGCATGTCAGGAGGATTGTCAATCCCTAGTTTAATCAATCTGATCCTAAAAGGATGGTATGAATAAATTGGACTTTAGAACATTAGCCTGATGTTGGTTTATGTAAATCTTCTTGATTTTTTGTTTAGAGACCTGTTGAGGAGTGCCTAAACTACATTCATCTTCACTGACCCATAAAAGGGATTGTCTTTATACCCATTGGTTCCGGTGACTAGATTTTAGAAAAAAATTGATCTCTCACACACTCAACAACAACAGCAGCAGACTCAACAACAACACACACACACATGTATATACTTATGATTAGTGTAATCTAACATGTTTTCTTTTCCTTTCACTACCTTGTCATAGGTGGTGGTGAACTATACACTTGGGGCTCAAATGAAAATGGTTGTCTTGGCAACGGGTATCTATATTCCCTCAATCTTGAAGTTTAGGCTTGTTGAATGTTCACAGCTTGATCCATTAATGTCGATGTTGTTCACAGTAGGATTACAGATGAAAGTTTTGTTTGTTGAACACTGACATGTTTTTTTGGATAAAATATGTTTGGTTGACAGTTCTATTGATGTCTTGCATATTCCGGAGCGAGTTGAAGGCCCTTTTTTGAGATCTCCTGTTGAAAAGGTTTATATACTGCTGTTTCTTGGACAAATATGTTATAGGGCTATCTTGTTACATTCTGATTCAGAAATTAATTTAAAGGGTGTTACTTTGACTTGTGCTCTGTTTCCAAGTAGGGATATGGCATTCTTAACATAAATGATTCATTAGATTCTTGTTTTGATTGTTTTGTGATACACAGGTATCTTGTGGTTGGAAGCATACAGCAGCGATTTCAGGTACTCTATATTTTAGTTTGAAATTTAAATGTAAAGCTGTAGTTTCAGATATAGATTTCTAACTTTGCTAGCATGGTAATAAGGATTTTCTATTCTGTTGGCTAGTTGTAATGATATATACTGTTGGGTTTCCAAAAATCTAGGACGTGGTGGAAACGGTAATTTAATTTTTTTTTAAGGGTCCCAAGAATTTTGTTAGATAACCTAAGGTCGTTTAGAGTGGGAGCAAAGATTATTTAAAGATTAGATTTTTTTTTTTAATTTTTCTTTTCTCTACCCTATCTATCTGTATAGGTGGAGTGTATAATATGTTATGTATCATAACTTACAAAAAATATGAGGCATAACATTTTATTTAGAAGGAAAACTTAATAATTCTATAAATGGTAAAATATCACTTTGCCTCCTAAAAAATATCACATTTATTATTATTTCAGAATAGTTTTAAAAAATTTATTCAATCAAATCTTTATTTTATTTTTCTAGGTCTAAGAATTGTAATCCTTTATATTAATTACGTTCCAGTCATTAATCTTTAAAATTTATTCACAATCAAGTCACAAATTAATTGTCTCAGTTTAATTTTTTATCAATAATTTTTAATATGTGTGACTAATTAAGTTTCTAATAAGTTGAGTCAAATATAAATCATAATTCTAAATAAACTAGGATTAAATAAATTAAACAATTTAATTTATTATCAATTTAACAATTGATTGATCAATATTTGAAGATCAAGTGCACCGCTAGTAATGTGTTATGATTCTCAAATATTAAAAAAATCATAAATGATTTGATTTAACCTTTCAACAAGTAGTTTCTCAGTATAATAATTATTTTTTTTATCAAGAATATTCTGATATAGACATTATAACATTGAGTTTGTTTTCTCTATTATAATGTTTGTTTTCAATATTATAATCATTGATTATTTGAATAAGATTTGAAACTTCACATTGCACAAGGATTTTATAATCAATATTATTTGAGAATATATGTAATATTTTTTCTAATTTACCTAGGGTGATAATAATCTCTTGATCACTCAAATACATTCATATAGTTCATGTTATATTTAATATATGTATGTTTGTTACTTCTTATTAAAACAATGTGTAATTAAGATCAAAACGTAATATTTTCTATATAAGATGGAGATGAAGCCCATGTCAAAATTAATATAAGATAATTAAGATCAAAACGTAATATTAAAACAATGTATAATTAAGATCAAAATGTAATATTTTGTACATAAGATAATTTAGTAATTTCAAACGTAATATTAAAACAATGTGTAATTAAGATCAAAACAACGTGAACTATATTTGTTGAAAAAGACAGAAGATATGGTTACGCTGTTTGATGTGAAAGCAATTTAAAATATCTTGTATAAGCTGCCTCCCACGCTGGCTACCAAAAACATTTCCTTGATTGATCTAGTATCTATTTTGTAGATAGAGCAAAATGTTCTCTTACGAAACTAGAATTTAGCGTGGTGTTGAATTTGTATTACATTTGTAGTTACTGCACATGCTGTTTTGTTTTAGTAGTTGGTGGTTGATTTTGTGATAGTTTTTACGTTTGTAGTTAAAAAAAATATTTGCAGTTATAATTAAAATAAATAGATTTAAAAAAAAAATTTAGTTATGATTTTTTAAAAAATAGATATTATAAAATATATTTGGTTAAAATTATTGTGAGATAAATTTTTATATTAAAAATAAATAAAAAAATAGGTTATTTTAACTTCTATAAAATTAAGATTTGAAATGCAATAATACATGAAATCCGGTGTAAAAAGTAGAAGCATTTGACTAATCAAATGATTTTTTCTATGTAGTTGGCACAAAATAGAAGCTATCACAATATCAAATTTTAATTAATCAATTATCACAATATCAAATTGTATCATAGATGTATCATAGATTGATCAATCAAACAAGGGGCTGTGATGAAAAATTGTGAAAAATAACCGCGAAGTGGAAGTTTTTTTACCATTTTGTTCAAATGATTAGCTCTCTTCTTGAAGTATATAATCTTTCTTTTTTATGCCATGCACAATGCATTGTATTGTGTAAAATAATTTTTTGCTTATGATTACTTGAATCAAATAGCTGAGTTTAATTAGTAACCTTAACCTTCAGAAGGCAATGTGTTTACCTGGGGCTGGGGAGGTTCACATGGAACATTTTCTGAAGATGGACTTTCTTCTGGTGGACAATTGGTTTGCTTTCTCTTCTCCTGTATACTATGAAATTATCTTCTTCCAATGAGTTATGTGCGATGCTTGAAAACATCATTTTAAATATCAACGCCTCAGCATGTGGTAAAAACAGATTTTTTTTTTCTTTTTGAGAAAAAAGAAAACAGATATTTGCATTACCATTAAATTTTTTTTCAGTAGCCCGCGATGGCCATGGTAAGTAATAGATGATCAACAATGATACTTGAAATCATCACGCAATAGATAGCCAATGGTAATGGAGCCTACAGTAAGTTCCAAGGTTGAAAACATTTCTGGATAAACAAGTCAGAGTATTGTTTTTAATTCTCCCTTACAAACTTTTCCTTATTGTGAAATGATTAATCTTGTTCACTATACCAATAATATTAGATGCTAACATATAGTTCATGAGCCTGTACCATAAAATGCTTGTCACTTTTACTTGATATGAGACACTAACTTTTAGTTTATTTTGATGATATTATGGTAAATGCATTGTTGGATTTTATATGGTAACATCAAAGTTCTATCCTGCGTGGTTTTCTGCTATGGTGAAAATACTGAAAATGACTTCAAAATGTTATTCAAAACAAACACAAAATGTTCATCAATTCATTTGACCTTTAGAATATGATTGGTTTGCTGTGTTGAAGCACACCTTGCATTTTTTTGTTATTATCTCTGTAAATTCATTGTTATTGTGCTTCTTCTGCGCATTCATATTCGTCTTTACGAGTTACGAGTATAGGATATTGCATACAGGGTCATGGGGATGATTTTGACTACGTAAATCCTACATTGGTTGCCTTCGAGAAGAAAATGAAAGCATTGGAAGTGTCATGTGGGTTTAATCACACAGGTGCCATACTTGAAAGTGTTGATGCTTAAGCCATGGTTACGGTTCTTCAGTGAATGGAAGCGGTTTTGAGTTTTTACTGTTATTTCATTCATTATTTGGCTTTAACATATTCAAATGCCAATTAAATAATCATCAGTCATCAACTCCGAGACTATCTGTTCATACTCCGAACTCCAGAACGGTGCACTGTACATGATGAGGTCAATGTAACCTGTATATCCTTGCATTTACTAAAAGTAAACTATTACAGTGCGAAAACCTAAAATATGTGCGAAAACCACTGTATACATGTATTTTATTATGGATTGTAATAGTAAATTGATGATTTTATTAGTAAAAAAAATCACATAAAACTGTCTTTCAAGAGTAAAATGGTTTTTTTTTTCTAGGTTCTTTTGTCATTCTAAAATTTGTTGAAGGATAACTTAGTTTTTTCACATGTTTTTTTGGCATACTAGGGATTTTTTTGAATTTTCGTTTGCCATGCACAATGTAATTATTATACTGCCCTTGCAATAAAAAAAAATTTAGGCCTGGCTTTAGGAGCATATTTGTCATTTCATATTGGTTTTTTTTTTTCAATAATTATATGGTTCCGAGGGAGATTTGGTAATTTAACTAATAAAAAAAATTATTGACATGTTTGTGGAAGACATCAGTAAATGAGCCACCATGTCGTCTTTGGGTAGTGTGTGTGGTGGCTCGTAACAGAGAAAAATCAGCTTTCTTGAAATGTCTCTCAATTTAACATTTGTTTTTTTTTTTAGGATTTGATACATATTCATTTAATTAGGTTAATAACTTGAGTTTCAGATTTTTTTTTTAATGATATATATATATATATTGAATAATTAAAGTAGAGAGACATTTCAACTTCATCAAAACTTAACATATAAACACACTTCTCTATTGTCTTGTCATAGTTTTTCCCTTTCTAATAGATAATCGATAATTATTTTTAGTTAAAAGTAGTTATTTTTTTTTTTTGGATGAAGAGATAGATAAATAATCAGAATAAAAAATCAAATTCAAAATTTACCGAATTTTTTTATTTATTTCTATCTTTCATAGATATGAATTCTTTAAACAACCTGAAATTAATGTCACTGACACTAATAATTGTTTTTCGATCTTTCATCACCTCATCTTATAATGCCCCCAGCAGCAGCAGCAGCAGCAGCAGCAGCATCAATGCATCATCATGAACATATAATCTCGAAAATACTGGCTTTCATTCATTAATATTTAACATCCTTGTTCAAAAAAAAAAAAAATACCACAGAAGCGGTCCCCACACATGAAGTGTACCCAATCCCAATCCTACAAGTAAGAGTCCTGAGTACAGGACCCACAGAATCCACGCGCTCATGTCTCCTCTTATAGTGGGACCCACTCCACAGCTAACGTCACCTCTTCTCTCTCCACGTTGACTACTGTTCTGGGATCATAGAATCCGAGCCGTCGATTACCTGGAGTTTTGACCTGTGCTTTGATTTACGATAAAAATATTATTTTATTTCGTAATACTTTCTTTGTTTCCTCATTTTTCGGGCAGTTTTTTTCCTCGGTACCCTACCTTAGGCTTCCGCTGACACCGACATGTCGGGTTTTAAGGAGGTATTCCTCTAGCCGTCAGATCTTGAAGTTGAACGAATAGGATCTTATATTCCTGGCAACTCCGTCTTTGCAATGACGTGTTTCTAGGAAGAAACTGTTTCAGGTATCTGCTTTGCCCTAAATAACAACTGTGAATATTTTCATTTTTTTTTCCTTGGTAATATATTCCGTGCTAATTAATAAATACAGCGTAAAAAGGTACATTAATCTAATAGTCAGTCAACGACCCGAGCAATTTATCTGTGGTGACTAACCTATCAAAAAAAAGTTGACTTATTCAGTGAAAGTTGCGGAAAAAATTGTATTTTAAAATGTCTTTTTGTTTAAAAATATATTTTTATTTTATTTTTTAAAATTAATTTTTAACACCAATACATTAAAATAATATAAAAAAATATTTGAAGCTAAAAAAATTTAAAAACATGATTGAACTGCAATACTAAATATTACCTAAATCACTTTTTTTTTTATCTAATAACTTTGATAGAAGAAATTATGGTTTGTACCAAAATGCAATAAATAGTAGTTTATCCAAAACCGTGTTTTCAAATGCATTGATGAGTTTTCAAAATTCTGATTTAACTAACTTAATAACTTTTAAAAGAAATTTCTTTCAAATTCTATGATTAATCAAACCTTGGCATGATTTTAATCCATTTACATTTATGTAAGAAAATAAAAGGGTGATATGGTGTCTTATAATTAATAATGATTTAAGATGAGGATGAAAACATTGCAAGTCATCTTAATGTATAGGAACCTAAAGTGTTATAAAAATAATTTGGATGAGAATTGGAAGGGATCAAATGATAACAAATTAATGTGTTCGTCTAAATGAAAACATAGAAGTAGATTGGTAGTAGTCTAGTTTATATATTAATTTATTCTCAGCATGGTAGTACTTTAAATATTGATCATTCAATGACCCAATCATATCATCCTTCAATTTCTGTTTTTAGTGGTATAAGAGGAAAAAACAAATGTGGCTTGGGGTCATTGTAGAGAATCTCTTGGATTAAGTGTATGATGTAAAAAAACAAAATTAATATGCTTATAATATGGTAAAGCTTTTGTAGGTGTTGGCATTAATCAATTCAAGTAGCATTTAGTAGGAACTAAAAGAGAAATGGAACAATGCCGCAAATATCCTCTGGATGTTCATCATCAAATGCTTTTGAAACTTCAAGAAATGTTGAGAAGAAAAAAAGAGTTAGAGAAATGCAAGAAAATTTCAATCATTATAATGCATAACAGATGAAGAATGAAGAGTGGATGGTTACATAATTAGATGATGGTGGTGGTAAAAAAAAGATGTTAGCATCGAAGAATATCATAAAAGGAAAACAATTGGACACAAGTTTTGAAAAACATAAGGAAGTTGAAACCATAGATGTAAAAAAAAGATGTTGAGGACAACTCATGGTGTTTAAAAGTTGGCAAAATAAAGAAATAGTTGAATAATGTGATCTTACTATGACAAAATGGATGATTGATGCAAGTCTACCATTAATGTAATTAACCTTGTTTATTATCAGCATGCTATGAACGTTATAACAACTATGAGTCATGGTTTTAAAAGACCAAACTTCTATGCCCTTCGTGGTTATTACTTGGCAAAGACGATTGATGAAGTTAAGCTTTATGTGGAGAGTTATCAAGAAACTTGGAAGAAGACTGGTTGCACACTAATGACTAATGAATGAACAAATCAAAAGAAAAAAACTTTAATTAACTTATTAGTTTATTGCCCTAAAGGAACTATTTTTTTGAAATTTGTTGATGCATCAAAGGTTTCAAAGACCGCTGGGTTGTTGTATAAGTTATTTAGAGAGACGGTTTTGTATATTAGACCTAAAAACATTGTGCATATAGTGATTGAAAATGCTTCTAATTAAGATGTTGCTGATAAGTTATTGATGGAAAATTTTTCTTTAATATTTTGGTCTTATTGTGATGCTCGTTGCATTACCCTCATACTTCAATTGATTAATGCATCCATGTGTGTTGCATTGGTTTTTAATGTGCTTTTGCATCAAACTTGAACTATAATGTTATGAAATCTTGAACACTCTAGTGATGAGGATGTTGTTTGTGATAAAATATCTATCAAAATATGGGATTTGAAATTGTAATTTGTTAATTGATTTGCCTCTTAAACTTGTAACTTGCTTAGTTGTTTTTGTTAAATTATGTTGAAGTATTTTTCAATTAATTGCTTTAGTTGACATGCTATTCTTTTTATCTTTTTTTTTTTGTTAAACATTAACAAAGAGGATTGGTGGAAGGGATTTTGTATTATTTATCTTTTTTTAATTGGACCTAAACATAGACACGAGAGGATACTAAAAAGATTTATAATAGATTTATTTATTTGATTGACTTGAATCAACTTAAATTATTCATAATATGATTTCTTGACTAGATCAACTCTCAAGTTGCATTTAATAACTATGATATAAACTAAACTAGGAACACAACTCATATTTATTTATTTATTGAAGACTTTTGATAATAGTGTTTCAAAAACCCTTTTCTACTTTCTCTGCTACAAGTCAGAACTCTATATGGGTTAGGGTTTCTACACAGTGGAGAAAGGATATGCATGTGCGTGAGTTGAGGGGAATGTTGGCTGGCTCGAAGCTTAAGCAAAGAGTTTTCTCTCAAGAAACAACTGTTAAGGCTTCGGACCAGGCTTCATTCCCCTCAACCAATAAACTTATGTATGCATTTTATGCGCAAATTCAGTTCTTCTTTTGGATCTTTCTTTCTTTTTTTCACAGAAGAGATGAAGCATGAGTTCATCTCTGAGCGTAAGGTTGAGAGGAACGCTGTCTGGGTCGAGGTCATGGAGGCCATGATTATACATAAATGGCATTATCTGATGACAGCCCAGATAATCGATGCACCTGTCTTGAACCTAAATGATTCTCGGACCAGGCTCCATTCCTTCCAACCATCATTTGCTACAATTTCTTTGCTTTTCATCTCATGATTCCCCTAGCTAGCTGGCTGCAATTCTCAATATCAACATCTGGTAAAGTTCTCTCTATTTTAGTTGTACTTGTTTCTTCTCTCTCCATGGTTGTAATTATGAATATATATGAATCTGAAGGTCTAAGTAAGTTGCTTTTTTTTGTCTTCTGATGAGTATCTCTATGTTTATATTGTCTCTGGGACAGGGTCGCTAGCTTTTCTTTCAAGTTCCATATTCTCAGTTACGTGAGGATCAGTAGTATTTCACAATTGTTTCCCGACATGGATGAGTATAGCATCTCTCTCTCTCTCTCTCTCTCTCTCTCAGAAAATCACATAAAAGAAACACATAAACAGAAAATCACTCAGTTTCTTGATTATTCCTTACTTAAAATGATATATTAGAGAGATTAATAAAAATCATTTTATCTTAGATCTACTGCATGGTATCTAGCTAGCCTTGAATGGTTACATTTGACGAGACAATATAGCATGTGCAATTGTTTAAGGCAATATTTGACGTGGTTTTGAAAAAATTTAAAAACCTTTTCAGTTTCAAATTAATTTTTTAATTGTTTTGATGTAAAAAATAAATTTTAAAAAATAAAATATATATTATTTTAATATATTTTCAAATAAAAAATAATTTACAAAATAACATTTAACACATTTTCAAACCCACTTTACCTTGCTAAAAGCATATAAGCTCTTTTGTAGTGTCCAAAGGACAACCTCTATGTAACCTCGTTTTTAATACCTTTACCTTTCAGATCTTCAAGGCAAGGGGTACGGTAGAAACCTTCAGGTAAAGACATACATCTCTGCTTCTCTTTCTGAGCTAATTTTTACTCTCTCATGCAAACCATTGTATCAGATTAAAAACAAGTCTTTATAAACTGGTTAAAGCATTTAATCAGTTGCTCTAAATAGCCCATGATTATATAGCATTCAAATGGGTATATTAATATAGAAAAGGAAGAGTACCAATGAGAGAGAAAAATATATATATAAAAATTTTTTTTGAAGAAATTTTAAAATTCTAATAACGATATTATTAGTATCATTATAAAAATCTTAATGAGATAAATCTAATAATATTAAAAAAAATTATTAACAATAATTATAAAAATAAGCCATATGAGATGCTCAAGAGCAAGTCATCCACCTGCTATTTTTAGGCAACTCATGTGAACAACTTCAATTACCATTGATGATATTTTTTTATATCACTGAATTTATCTTTAATAGTGCTGGTAGTGTGATCAAGAAAGTTTTGATGTGTTTATAATATTTTTTTTTTCTCTCCTCTATAATTTGTGAATGATAATAATGGTACACTCCCGATATCCAAGATAAAATTAATTAATATGTAATAAATTTTTTATATAACATTTAATAAATATTGTTAATGTTATTATAAATGATAAGGTTAAATTATTTTGTAATGTATTTATGAGGTGTATTATTTTGTAATGTTTTATCGCTGACTGAGGTGGAAGAAAGCCAACGGGTTGCTGGTTAATTTTAGGTTTGGAGCTGAGGCCGAGAGAAACTAGCTCGGGTATGGAGGAGAAAAGATGAGGGAGCTGTTGGTGTTGATAATGACCAACGGTGATGGGGGTGTGATGTTGGTCGCTGCTTGCGATGTTTGCCTGATGACTCTGGTTTGTAAGGGCTACTATAGCAACGATCGACAACGAGATCAGGTGGATGGATTTTAGGAGGAGATCAGGTTTGTTTGAGGTACCGTTTATGTCGGGTTGAAAGGAAGGAGGAGGATGCAAGGCAGCTATGGGTTCTCAGCTGATTTGATGGCGATGGCTAGCTCGTCTGACCAGGATGATTTTGGGCTAGTGGGCTGGGGCGGCTGGTTTCGGTGCTGTGGAGGGAGAACTGGGAGAGGATAGATAGGTATTTTTATCTTTTCAGGGTTTTAGCTGGCTATTGAAGTACCCTATATCAACTTTCATTCTTCTGCCGAGATGATTTTTAAAAACTCCTGTTGAAAACGTTGTTCGAAACGGACACCATCAGACAGGTACTGCTCATTAAAAAAAAGCAGTATGAAGTTCAAGGTTATCAATTCTGTTCAATTTTGTTTGAAATGATGAAAACATTCCATATTAATTTAAAAAATAAAATAAATTTCATTTTATTTTAAATCTCGGTTCATTTCAGATTTTTCAACTAAATTCCACCCGGAATGTTTCGGTTTCATTCCACATATTTCGTTCTGCTCTTGAAAAGCCATTGAATCAAATTGAACCTTGTTCAATTTAATTAATTAAACCACCCAATTATAAAAACCCCTTTTTCATTACTATTTTCAATAACAATGATATTAATTTTTTAAAATTAGATTTATCATTAATATATATGGTTTATATTCATGTTATTTTTTTTTTCATGTTTATACTTTATAGAAATTTAAGCAAAACAAGGAATGCTTTAGATTTCATTAGCCTTGATAACATTGACTTAATTTTATATTTAAAATATTTGTGTTAAAATATTTTACTTTCATAATATTTTGATATTTTGTTTAAGTTGAATTACTTTAAGTTAAATATCTATTTAATCTTGACTATTTAGAAATATTTTAAATTTTAAAATTATATATATTTGGCATTGTGTTTGTATTGCATAATTTATAATTAATTTATCTTGAATTTGAATTATGTTTGTTATATATATTACAACCTCGAAACGGCTAAAATACTTCAAAATATTTTATTTTAATTAAAAAAACAAAATATTTATTGAAATATAATAGACAACCTTGATCTATGAACTATAGAAAAAGAAAATAGAGAATATGGACGAAAGGAATGAAGCTTTTTATGATAAGGAAGCTTGTGAATTTGAAACATAGATAGAAGGGGCCTGTACTTTAACACTCGAGTGACTCTCAACGTTTGATTAATCGAAGTGATAGCCATGAAATAATGCAGAAGGGTTGGTAAAGAAGTCTCGTGTTATTTTTACCGAAGAGATAGTTCTCACGTCTGAAGGAATATCGAATAAAGAACATGGGATTGTTATTGGGCCAATAAGTGGTAATTATCATGTTATTTAACCGAAGCGAAGCCAGAAACGACAACGGTGTCGGTTCACCAGTTCAGTGGTCTAGCCGATGGTTCATCGGCTCAATACCTAGAAAGAGTGTGTGCATATTATCAAGTGACAGGAGACGTGGTGAAATCTGTCATATATCCAGCAATTTCCATGTTAAATTAACCCATCTTTCTTGAAAACGATGGTGAGCTATTTCCTCTCTTGCCGAGTAAAATAAAATGAGATTTCGATAATCGTAAAGGAAAAATTCAAAAGACAAATGTTTCTATATTGTATAATTTCTGTTCGTAATATGTATGGGGTCTGTGTGTGTGTGTGTGTGTGTGTGTTGTGTATCACAATAGGCACAAAACTCTCATTTACAATCTCTCATAGCATTCATTTACAAGGATCCTATGTCAGCTGGCTTGCTCGCGTCTCGTGGGGCTGTCAGTCTCACTTTCGGGTTTCCAATTGCTTCTACAAAAGAGTTCAGTAAAAAAAGGAAAGATCCCGTTATGGTCAAAATGAGTGACCCAAAAAAAAATTAAGGAAAGAAAAAAGGATGTGAAAGTGGCATTCCCTCCATGGTCAAAGTGCATGGTCCAGAAAGGAATGCGAGGAAGGACACGCAATATGTTAGTGGGACAAAAAGCGAGAAACTAGCAGGCAAAAAGAGGGGGGGTTTAGAAATTGGAATCTAGGATAGATTGAGAGCCAGTTGCTGCAGAAGTAATTTCTTCTGAGATGCATTGATGACTCCTTTGCACTCAGCATCTGCCAAAACCTCTGTCATAATGGCAGCTGCGTGGCCTCTGGGCTCCTCAGAGGCTCTCCTCAACATGAACACCTGAAACATACCAAAAATCCATGAATTATAGTTAGAAAGGTTCAGATGAAAATAAATGATTGATAAAACACTAGAATGGTAACAACATGCTAAATACACATTCAAAGTGAAATCCCTTCTAATCCTGAACATCCTCAGCTAATCAAATATAAAAGGATGAATAATTTTGTTGCACCATTAGCAATAAGGATATATTTGTGGCAGCTAGCATCAGTTTCAGTTAATTCCAATGCACATTTGCACAATGCGGCAGGAACACCAACTTCCCAATTTTACAGAGGAGAAAAAATGAGGAACACTTGTACCGCATCAATAGTATAAGAGATGAAAATACAGGGGATAGAATCGTAAATATCACCTCCCTAAACATCATTTTGAGAATGCATATCATTGTTAATCATCAACATAATATTACGTGTCAAAGGAAAATAGTTTGCTTGACTAGCTTTTCTCCGCTAATTCTGCTTGTGACCAAGGGATTGACAATGTTCCTCCACAATCTCTACTCAGAGAATAGTATACAAACACACATCTTCAATTAAATTAAGTAGTTTCCAAAAGGTAAAGCCTGTGTTTATAGTGAAGATGATGAAAGTGCTAGAGATAAGGAATGAAAGAAATGATATTGAAATGAAATGCAGCATCAAGTAAACTAAAGAGAACGAAGCAATGGAAGAATATTTTGGAAGTCTTTTCTGAAACCATGAAGACAATATATAAAGATTTACACCATCATATGAGGATTGCTTTTTGTTGAATGTTTTTTTGTATATGCTTTCTACAAAATTGAGGTTGTGCGTCTATATGGTTTATTCTCATGACTTGTGCACAAAGTTGGACTCCATTTTTCTTTCCAGTTGCTGTTTGCCTTCTCCCTTTGCTTCTTGTATTTTTTGGCTTCCTCCTATTTATATATCCTATTTGTTCTAATTCTCAACTCATATACTTGATCTTAATTTCTTAGTCATAGCTACACTAAATAATCTTTACTCTTATTCATGTACTAGGGGTTCATGAACTTCATCGACAGTCTAGGAAGATCATAAAAATGATTCTAAATCAGTATATTATATTTCATCATTTTTAATTCAGTAATCTTTCACAAAGAAAGAAACATTTCTTCCATAGTTGAACTTCTGCAGTTACTAGGGAACGGATCAAGTTTCTCCTTTATTCACCTCAAGATTATCAGTATGACTTGCATAGTGATTAGGGAGGGATCAGTATCTGGAAGTTCAAATGATGGGGTGCTGTGTCTGGTGTTTCCAACGTTAAAGGATCATTCAAGTAAAAATGCAAACACATGAACTATGAGATTAGGTGTGCAATGGAAAAGCAGGGATCCATCAGCCAAGCCTCTTGTGTGAGAATCAAGTGCACTATAAGAGACAAGGAATATAATACCTGTTCATCATGCGTTATTTCTAAGCAACCAGGTTGATGGATGAATGGTTCCCCATCTATCTGAACTGGGAAAGCACTTGAAGCATGTATTTTGATGGCCTTCCCTTGTGCTAGCCTCGTTGCTTGTGAAAGTCCAACCTGAATAGTAGAACTAGCATTAGGGAAAAAAAAAAAGAAAAAAAAAGCATGCTACAAAATCAGAAGTGTAGCAGAGAACAACATCAAAACACTCTAAATAGCAGGCACCATAAACAGGCCTGGAAGATTATTTACTCCTAATTATTTGGGAGAAAATGATTTTTGAAGATAGCAGAACCTGCTCCAACCAAATGCTAGAAAGCACAAGAATATACGATGCCTCCCAAATATTTTTAAATTCTACCCCCTCTCCAATCCTACAAATTTCAAGAAGATCAAATCATACCATGTTACTCAGAACCACCCACTTTTCTCAGCAAAATGCAAAAAGCCTACACCAAAAATCCCAAGCCAGCAAACAACATCAGAGAAGGATGGCTATGCACCTCCTGTTGTTAATGCACGCAGAACGAACCTCATTGTGGCAATGTCCTGTGAAGCCTCCTCCTCTCCTCAGCTATAAAAGGTCCATAGGCAATAATTTTATTAAGAACTTTTATAAACACCTTGAATTTGAATAGTCATTTGGCTATCTAGATACAATTGACCAGAGGTGAAAAGGTTGTACTGAAAATTCCCAAAATTATTCCAAAGTTTCCCATCCAACCATCTTGGTTAAAGAGAAAGTGACAAGGATTTAAGAATCTGACAGAAATTACAAAATGCTCTATTTCTCTATCATTAAAATCCCAAGAGATGCCACCACCATCCATGTTGTAAAAATAGAAACTGGATATGCTGTACAAATGAGGAAGTGTGGTAGAAAAAAGTGAATTACGGATTGCCTTTGTTTTGGCCTAGAGAAAACCTTCCAATTCTACAGATGATTTTTCCCCTCATCCCTGACACAACCCATTAGAGATCTGCCATCAGCTGCTCAATCCACTTAGCTGTACCATGACAGGGCTTCTAAATAGAGGTAGACAGGCATTAGAAAAAGGGTAATGAAATCCTATAAAGAGAAACAAGCTCCCTTCTAACTGTTCAGATGCTTAGAAACCCGCACTACCATTAGACCTTAGAAAAGTTATCAACTGCAGATTGCAATGAAAGGTAGGCCTGGTTGCATAGCACGCACACATATGCACACATACAAAGTAAATGATAAAAAGGAATCTATTTTCAGAAAATCAGAAATCTGAAGTTCCTGAGATGAAACACTACACAAACACTTAGAACTCTCTCTCTCACACAAAGAGTGAACGAAAAGAAGGAACCTATATTCAGAAAATGACAAACCTGAAGTTTGCCGAGGTGCCATGCTCCACAGACACTTACAACTTCAAGCATTTTATCTTGCATGGATTGAAGACTGAAATCATCATCATGTTCATAGTCATTTTGCCAAAGATCCACGCCCCCCATATAGCTGCCAATGTTCAGCACAATTAAACCCTCACAATCCTGGAGGGAAAAGAAGGATGAAAGAACACAGCATTGAAAATATGAAAGAAAGAAACATGTTTTAAACGCAATTAAAACAAGAAAGCAGCCAAAATACTAAGATAACATCTAATCAAGTACCTTTGGAATCTGTATGTCTTTCCCATCAACTTCAAGCCAAACCTGCCATGGTAAGTCAGCACAAGCTCTATCCATCATATCTCTGGCACCTTCTCTGGCATATCGCAATTTATTCACAAACTGCAAATTAAATTTTAATTAGACAAATTCTAAGGCAAACAGTGAACAAAGATCAAAGGCCCGTTTCTGAAATATCAAATTGAAATTCCAACGGAAAGGAAAAGAAAGCTATAGTAACCTGGAGCACTTCGGTATCTTGAACTTCGGTCTAAGCATGTTTACCTTTAAAAAAAAATAAAGCACGATCGTTCTTTTATTCTTTAAACTCAAAATGCACTTGGCATTGCCTAGCAACAATGCCGGATACTAATGATCCAACAACCTGATTATGGTACTGAATGAAGTTGTCCAGTTGCAGGACAACATATAGACCATTATTTTTTCAGCCAAAACATTGAACTACCCTCAGGCTCAAGGGATATCCTACAGCAAGCATGCATCCAATAGATTTCAACAAAGAAGGGTGGTCAACTATAAGGAATATGTTTGAGTGAGAATAAAGGATAAATCAAACAACAAACAGAAGGGAACAAAGAATTGGTAAAACAAATTCCAGCATTGAACCTTCTTTTCCACTCAGAAACAGGGAGGTTTTAGAAATTGTAATGAACTGCCAGTGTCTCATAGAGTTTAAAATTGTACAGAAACATTACTGTCCAACAGAGTGCATGCTATGGAAAACTAAAGCTCTTTTGAGTGAAGTATCAGGCGATTGATTTAACAACATACATTACAGCCAAAACAAAAATATAGCTACCTGACTACTAAACTTCTCAGGATTCTCTTGACGTGTTATGTGAAATTCATATGCAAGCTTAGCATCACATCCAATACCTGCAAAAGAAAAATTGGTAATGAGTAACAGATTGATGAAGCAATCTGCGAAACAAGATTGATGAAAAAAATCCCAAGTAACAACTTCATAGATCTACCTAAGTAGTTCATCATGAATTTGGATTGTTCTCTTTCCATATACCCTTCTGAATTCTCTTCTTTGATATTTACTTTCCAGCGATCAAGCATTGTAACTGCAGCTTGGTCGATATCTTGCAAAAGTGTGCTCAAGCCACCTTGTCCATCAAACTTTGAGAAGCCTCCTCCCCATTGCAAGACCCTTGATAAATCATTTCCTGTACCAAGGGGAATAATAGCAACAGGTGGTGGAGATTCAAAGTTGCGCCTCTCAATAGCATCAAGGACCCATGCAACAGTTCCATCTCCACCACAGACCAAAACTCTAAAATACCGCACCTTGCTAAATAACTCCAAACCAATGTCAGGCCCCTGCAAATCACTTAATTCAAATACCTGAAATGGAGAATTAAGAAATTCAGCCACATACCATATGAGCTGTTACAGGCAATGTAAGTGAGAAAATGTAATTATTCATAACAACCACTATGTGGAAGTAATGCAAGAGGAAACCAAAGCCACTTTATTTTTCCATAAAAAAGCTTTCACAGGAAATTAATTCCCTTAGATGAAGTCCACATTATAGCACTTAGAGAGCACATTATGGAGATTCCTCATAAAATATGCTTACAATTAAAAAAAAATGTTGGATGATGAAAATAACACATTTGACATGACAATGAAAGATTATGAAAATAATTTTTTAAGGAATTAAAGGTCCACTTTTCTTGTGATAACTATTAAGGAGCTCAACTATATCACCTGTACAGGATTCAACAGCATGTTCAGTGTCCTTCGAAGAATAGGCCCAAGTTGACCTCCGCTCTTGGAATTAATGAAGACCAAAAGGGGCCTTGCATCTTGAGCCAAATCAGCCAATGCATACTTCTTAACTTGTTCACAGATTGCAGTTCCACCTTTATCATGCATTAGGCCATTAAGTGTGTACTTTATCCTGCCATTCTTCTTTAAGCAGTGGAAATCAGTCTCGCTGCTGGATCTGTTCAATCCAGCAAACCCATTCAACACAAAATCCGAGTTTCTATTGGCAGTTGTTGCACCTTGCAACTTACCATTAACAGGGCGATCATCTCCATGCTTGCCTCTGCTGCGCTGCTTTCTTCTCATCTGCCCACGAACAGAAGAGGCTATAATTTCCTCAGTGATCAAACTTAAACTGTTTCCTCCATCAACTTCCTTCACACAGAGTGGCGAAAGAATAATCCTCCTAAGGGGACCCAAATCACAAACATCACCAGATTCTTTTGACATTTTAGCTTGACATCTCACATGAATGAGCCTCTGACACCACAAACAATGCCACGTCGGTGAAGCATCAATAAAAGTAACACCACACGGTTCATCACAGTAAGAACAAAACACACTCATCTCAGGATTCTCATCCATATTAAACCATCTCTCTGACCAATGATGCCTCACATGGCTAGACCCTGCTTGCGCAATACACTTACAATCCTTCACCGCAAACTCAGAACAATTAAAATGAGCCGCCGCACCACAAACAACACAACGGTGCACAAAATCACTACGCAACGACGCACTACAGCCATTATATGGTAACACCAATGAAGTCAAACAAACACAGCATGCAGAAGGCTGTTTTTGACCATAAGCTAAATCTTCAATCCATAAATGACTAGACCGCGGAACATTTAACCTTTTCCAAACCTGCTTCTTCGCTTTAGCCGCAGCTTTAACCCATTTCTGCGATGCTCTTTTATGCCAATTAATTAATCTATAAACAATAACTAAAAATCCTAAAGCAGCTGTAATTAACCAGGCAATAAAAGATCCACTATAGTAATCATACGAGCTTGCAAGCACCCGCACAAGCGAAATTCCCAATCCCATCATTTCCAAAACCCTAATTCCACACCACCACCATCAATCAATTCAACAACAGCAACTCTCACCAAACGGATTTTCACTTCTCCGGATTTTCACTTTCCGTTCAAAATCTTAAGAAAAATCATAAAAATTAAACAAAATCAACAAATGATAATTATCAAAACGTGCAAAAATCGAGTAAATTACTAAATTAAAACATGATCAATCACTAGATCCCATATTAGATTTTGAGAGGGAAAAATGAGAATCGAAGGAGAGGGGAAAAAAAAGTAACCAGGAGGATAGAAATGAGGCATACATAAGCCCTGGAAAAGGAGATCGATCGTGATTTTGATTTTTGAGAGAGGATTTCTGGTTTCTTGAGAGAAAAAAGAAGAGAGCTTTTGAAGAAGTACAGGTGCTATGGATTTTGATCTATATATAGTAGCGTTTTTAGAAGGAGAGGGAATGGGCGGGCGGGATTTTTAATATGCGCAACAAACGCGGGTTGGCCTGCGGTATGGAAAAGATGTCGACGCTGAAAAAACCAAGTTTAGCCCTTGCATTTTGTGTTAACTCTCATGATCAGTCCTTATAGAAAGGTTTTTCCATTAAGTCGACCCTATATATGGCTATATTCGTTATGTTTTGTCGATTTTCAATCCATTTTAACTAAATTGTAGACAAATTGTGACAATTTTACACCATAGGAAGGGACTATGTTGCTTGTAATTCGGGTTGAATTGACAAGATGTGAGGGTAAATCTGATAAAAACTCGTATGGGGACTCATTTGCCAGTTTGACAAACATACAGGGGCTAAATTGTGGGATTTTCCAAAGTTAGGGTGCTTTTTATGAATTTATTTATTTTATTGTGTTTTGAATCTCGGGGGTTGTCGGTAAAGATGCTGGTTCTCGAGCTCACCGGAATTAATCAGGGGATGAGACAGTAAAGAGGGTCTGGATTGTTAAGATCTTTTTTGGACGAGTTACGGAATATTTCTTCATCAATTAGTGGGCTTTCATGTGAGATTTACACGTGGAATCCACCCAGACAAACTAGAGGTCAATATTAGCCACATCCTTCTGGCTTGCTATGCTAATTATTCTTCGTTGAAATCATCGACCATCATGCACTATTATGTTTGAATTATTTTTTTACCAAACACACTATAATTTTTTTTTTCCTAAACTTGGATGCTCCCATGTTTATCTTTTATTTAATATTTGTTTTAAAAAAATATAACCAATCATATTAAAAAAAAAATAATGAATCTAATATTATTTTTTATATACAAAATCATAAATCACATACATTAATATTTAATATTTATAATTTATTAATTATGATGAATATATGAATCTTCGTGGTTCATGAATTACTCATAATCCATTCATTTTCTTCATATGATTAATATATTGATACATATACAAAGATATTTTAGAAATTAAAAAAACTTATTAATAAAGTATGAATTTAATAATAAATATTTTTCTTTAATAAAACTCAAATCTAAGCTCATGAGCCTCCAAACTCGTTATCCAACCCACAATTTAATATTTAAAAAAGTCATTACACATTTTATAAATCAATTCCAGCTAGCAATTTCTACCGTCAAGAATAAAGAATTCCACGTGGATGCCCCTTTTGTATCACAGTGATATCTCAATTTCCATGCACATCTCTGGAATCATCGTATCACAATGATATCTCCTCGTATTCGGTGATATTTATTTTCTTGGCTGGTCCAATGTTTCAAAGCACTGCTGGAATGAGCATTATTATCATCTTGGCTTTACACTGACCTAACCAAACTTGAGTGATTATACAAGTTGACTCATAAATGACTAATTTATTCAAATATAATCAAATTAAAATTAAAACTTGTTTTTAAATAATATTATTTAAGACAAGATAAGAGACTCAAGTTAACCCAATAATTCATGAGCGGACTTAACAATTCAATGATGATTTTTTTTTTAATTATGTACCCTAAACAACATACGAACATGATTCAACAAAAGTATTGTTGAAGTATAAATTATAAAATATAAAAGGTTGATGGTATATTCAGCATTTAAATTGAATACAACTCTTTAAAATAAAAATAAAAGGAGAGGTCAAATTTTCTTATAACTTGTATGTAATTTGTAAATAAAAAATAAATATAACATTAAGTGTAACTTGATAAAATAATTATTTTACTAGAAAAATATTCTAAATTCCAATCTCATATTTGCAAACTCACTCAAAAATAAAAATGAAGAAAAGGACTCAGAAACCTGTAAGATGTAAAAAAGGAAAGCCCTGGGTTATTAGCCTATGATATCTCTAAATATATCTAATCTGTCAGTCTAAATTCAAGCCTGTAAAATCTTCCTGATGCATTTCGAAATTCCGTTAGCCACGTCATCTCCCTTTCCGGATTTGGCGCCAACACGCTTCTAAGTTTTATTTAGCCGAAAATACCCACCAACTGCAATCAGTACTCTCTCTCTCTCTCTCCGGTTTTTTTTTTTGAAAAAAAAAAACCCTAAATCGCAAACAACTAACTGATCAGCAGAAAAAATCATCGACGTCAATGGCTACAAAATTAAAGAAAGGGATGTTAGGGGTAAAGGCGTGGCTAGTGGTATCAAAGTCAGGCAATGGATTATAATGGCACTGACAAGGAGGGTGTCGTTGAGGATACTTGGGGTTCACCCTCATGTTTCAGAGAAAGACTTAAGCAAGAGAAGAGATCCAGCTTTTCTGCAGACATGAAAAGTCAGGAAATAGTGGGTGAGGGTGCAAATACAACAATGAATGTTCCAGTAGCTGCAGGTCCCAGATTGCTTCCTTTCGAGTTCAGAGCACTTGAAGCTTGCCTGGAGTCTGCTTGCAGGTGCCTTGAACGTGAGGTACATGGTCTGTCTATTATCTGTGACCACTTGTATTTCATCATCTGAATTGTGAAACAAATGGTTTAACCGTTATATATTGCTTAGTTTTTTAAAACATAAATAATCAAACATCATTTCAATTAGATTAATTATCGATTCTTTTGAATTCTGATAAGCTTTGTGTGAGGAAATGGATCATTTTAACTGCAATTTTTGCTTTCCTGCGCGAGTAGATGCTGTTAAATGTATTTGATTTAAAATCTATACATGCTGTCAAGTATTACTGGTTTATCCTGTTTGAATCCCAACACCCAGGCGATTTCTCATTGATTGATTTCACCTATCGGTGTAAAAACAAAAATTAAACGAAGGGTTTGTGGCTAAATGGACGTCGGAGAAAGGCACTAAATTGCAAGATAAATCTTTTCTTCCTAGTAGATTCTGCTTTTACTTTAATTATCCAAGCCATGGCCCTCCCAGTAAGAATTGTTAAGCCATCAAAATAGTTACAAGATCTTTGGCAGATGCAGCCATCAAAATATCTTCTTTTTTCCCCCTCATCGTGTACTTTATGCTACAATAAACTTGTGAATTACACTGGATGCATTTTATCGGATTCCATCTTTCTATCCTGTGTAGTATATCATCTTCCTGTAGGTGGATGCTTTCTGCACGTTGTTTATACAGGCTATGAAAGAGAGACAATTTTGCGTATTTGTTCTTCATGATTCATCTGCGAGTGTCACTCTGTCTCTAGGGAATTCTATTGTTTGGATTTTGAAACTGCATTAAATTGTTCATCAAAAAGGTATTTATATATAATTTAATCTTCTAGAAGTTTAACAAAATGTGATATAAACAAAGCAGTCTAGCATTGTAGGATTGTTTGGAATGAACTTTCATATTACACTCTTTGATGGGAAACCAATACAATTTTGGGAGACTGTGATAGCCTCAAATGGAGGTTGTATAGCTTTATTTCTAATTTGTTTTAATGGTAATGTTTTAATAATTGATTTTTAAAATAATTTTTTTAAAATACATTAAGATAATATTTTTTTATTTTTAAAAATTATTTTTAATATCAGCACATTAAAATAATAAAAAATAAAAAAAATAATTTTAAATAAAAAAATTAAAAATTAATAAAACACTATTTAAAATTCAATTCCAAACTGCCTCTAGAAAAAAAAATATATATACTGTCATCAAGAAGCTATCATCAAAATAGTTACATCTTTTTAAGAATTTTTTTTTTAAATCACTACCATTTCTTAAGTTAAAAAAAAACAAAAAAACAAAGTTAGTATTGTGACGATTCGATTTGTTTATATATTTGTCTGATGAAGTACGATACAAATGTGTACTGTTGCTGATGTGTCTAGTTTTTATTGGTCTTAGAAGTCAAATGTCTCTCTTTAAATAAGAGGAACTGATTCTATCTAGGATGTTGCTAAGATTTCCTTTCCTGTTGACTTGTCGGAATCTCTGTCTCCATCTTTCCAACCTAGATTCTTTCCCTCTCTACTAAGCTTTCTCAGCAACCAAACATCGGTTAAGCTGTAGCACCACCATGGCTACGAAATTAAAGAAAGGCATGATAGGGATGAAGGCACCAAGTTCACAAGCTAAGTACCCATCTCGTAGAAGCACACGTTATTCATGTGTTTTATTGGACACTTTACAAGAACTTATTCGGTTCTGTTCAGTGGCTCGGCTCTAAGGGACCACGGGTTCTGTAACAAAAACTTGAGATAATTTTACTGTGGATTTTCTATTAAATTTTTAATTTTTTTAATTTTTTTTAGACAATTGTATGTTTTTATGCTAAATTAAAGATCAATTAATTCAAATTTATTGAGCAATAACAGGATTAAAAAAAATAGCCGGGGTAGAAAAGACACTGAAAATAAATGGTGAATTCAAAGTTTTAGTAAAAAGTTCATTTTAGTTCTTTAACTTTATAAATTATATCAGGTTGGTCCTTAAATTGTTTTACAATTCAATTTTGATAAAAAAAAATTATTTTTATTGAGTTGAACCATATTTTTGAACCATATTTTGGGTTGATGAATTAGTTCCTAGATGTTCTAAGGGTGTTAGTAATGTTTTAAGATTTATTGAGTTAAGCCACAATATCTAAATTATTATTTGTTTTTTTTTTTGTTGTTTAATATATTTTTTGTCCCTCATTTTTTAAAAAAAAATATGATTTCACTATTTTTTTTATTTAATTCAAAACTAAAAAAAACAATTTTATCATTTGTTATTAATTATCTATTTTTGGTATCTCAGTTCTGCATGCTTATCCTGTTTTTTTTAAAATATTTTATATAAAAAAATTTTCATATATCTTTTTTGTTTTTATTGTATAATTAAATGAAAAATAATATTTAGGATAAAAATTTATCGAGTCCGATAAAAATAATATATATATATCTGGCTTTTCTCCTGAAATCTGGAGAAGCGTCCCTGTCAAATTATATTGAAGAAAACTGGACTCTCCAACCTCATAGTGACAAGGATTGAGGTAAGCCTCACTGGCCATTTGCTGTGGATATTTCGTGAAGGGGTAAGATGGGATCCCAAGATTTATGAGAGTATTTTGATTTGTGATGTTTTTTAAAGTGTTTATTTTTTTGAAAATATATTAAAATAAATTATTTTTATTTTTAAAAATTATTTTTAATATCAATATATTAAAACAATTTAAAATATAAAAAAATTAATTTTTTTATTATTTTTTTCAAAATTAGGATGCAAAACGTGTCATAATCACAGAGGGTATCCTCTAGGCCATTTTCTAGCCAGAGAATTTCACCCCAAAAATGGACAGCTGAGTTTGAACCACATATTTTTATCACAGAGGGTATCCTCTTATTAAACTTCTTTTCAGAGAGTTAAGGCCTCTTCCTTCTTCTTTTTTTATCTCTCTGTGTAATCTCTCAGCCTCACACTCCCCATGATCACTTGCAAAGCTTCAAGCTTCAATTTCGAAACCAACCCATCTCATCAAATTACGCTTAAAAGATACCTACCAAGTTCACAAGCTAAGTACCGGCCATCTCATAGAAGCACAGCGGTGTCATGTTCTTCTTCTTCCGTTGGGGGGCTGAAATGGAACACCACAACCACAAAGGCAAGTCAAAGAGAGAAGAAGTCCCAGAAAGAGGAAGGAGAGGAAGGAGAGGAAGGAGAAGGAGAAGGAGAAAGGAAGGTGCATTGTGAAGTGGAAGTTATTTCTTGGCGGGAAAGAAGAATTAAGGCACAGATATTAGTCTACGCTGACATTCAATCAGTCTGGAATTCTCTCACTGATTATGAGCGACTTGCTGATTTTATTCCAAATCTTGTTTGCAGGTAATGTTGAGCCTATAATATTGCCACCAAACTCTTTTTTTGTTGTTGAGATTTTTGGTTATTAAGGTAGAAAGAGTAGGGTTTGAAATTGAGTCCTGCCCACCGCTCCTGCACTACAGGGGAGAGTATTGCTGGACTGAATGCACATTGGTGTTGGAAATTGTTGTTAATGGAGAGGGATTGGTATGATTAGAAAGTTGTTTGTTTTTTTATTGATTTTGTGCAGTGGGAGAATCCCTTGCCCACATCCTGGGAGGGTATGGTTAGAGCAGAGAGGATTGCAAAGGGCACTCTATTGGCACATTGAAGCTCGTGTTGTCTTGGATCTCCAAGAATTTCCCCATTCAGTAAGCTCCTTCATAGGCCACTTTTCAATGCCATTGTAGAATTATCCCTAATGGTTGTCACTTGACTATTCTTGCGTACAAAAGAGAATAAAAAACAATAAACTTGCTACTATTTTTGTAATTCGAGAGTTTTTCTTTTCTTTTCAAAATAGCACACGCGGAAAAAAAAATATTGCAAAGTATCTAAGCTGGAAAAAAGGAAATAGCATGTTTTAGGTTTTATAATAGTTAGATAAAGATTGTTTTTCAAATTGTTTTTTACTTAAAAATATATTAAAATAATATATTTTTATTTTTAAAAAACTATTTTTGATATTAATATATCAAAACAATCTAAAAATATAAAAAGAATTCAAACACAGTTTTAAACACATTCCAAAATAAAATTTGGTTGCAACCATTTAAAATTTAATAGGTTGTGCTACTCCCAGTAGCGTAAGGTTGCACTATTAGGAGTGGTGCAACCCTAAACATTTTGAGAGAAAAAAAAGTGAAAGTTATGCTATTAGTGTAGCGCAACCTTCAAAAATAAAAAATAAAAAATTGTGAAGGTTGCGCTGATGGGAACAACGCAACCTTCACAATATTCGTTTTGCATTTTTAAGGAGCAGCACGATCAGTTGAATCATGTTATATATATATATATTTTTTCAGCTGTGCTACTTTGCAAATTTTTTTGGGAGTCTTTCTAGTACTTCCCCTCGTCTTTTTCGAACATTTAATCAATGAGTTGGTTTGGCGTGAATCATTGTACTGTGAATTTTGCTCATCATGTTTCTCATCTACTCTTTGTTGTAGCTGACATGGTATTTTAACCACTTGCTACTTCAATTCTGTACTTCTTGTAAGACATGAAAGTCTATGAAATTGCTAACTAGTAGAAGAGCTACCATACTTACTGAGTGTCAAATCAAGCATGATTTGATATATTCAGATGTTAAAATTCAACTTTCTAAAGTTGTTCGCTAGATGCGATTACCTTCTTTCTTCAAATACATAAAATTTCTAAGTTGCCATAAGCTCTTCATTGGATCTCATGATAAGTAATGCCTTTCCCTTTCAGTGCATTATAGTAATAATGCTTATCTCCTTTTCTGGTCTGGAAAGGAACTCATGGTTTTCTTGGTTGTTTTAATGGAATAATTAAACTGCATGATTCAGCTTCTACTTGCATTCCTTTGGAGTTTTCATCCTACCAATGACTGTTAAATTTATTTATCAATTATACATTTTAGTTTTTCTAATCTTGTAATTTCAAATAATATTCTCAGTTGTTGATTCATATATGTGTAGTTGCTTCTCATTTTGAAACCTTTTGGATGAGTTTCTACAACTCAGGCACATGTTCACCTCCGAGCTTTTCCATGGTTGATGGCGATATCTTGGTGTGTTGGCTTTTGAGTTAAACTGCATGGGTCTACCTTTTCTCTTATTTAAGATGAAGATCCGAGAAAGTTTCATCCTGTGAATGCCTTTTTCTCATCTGTTGCATGTGTAAGTTTCATGTGAGATTTGTTGTCATAAATCATCTATTTGGGTTCAGGCCAATAATCGTGAACTACACTTTTCAATGGTTGATGGGGATTTTAAAAAGTTCGAAGGCAAATGGTCATTGAGATCTGGGACAAGGTAGATCCATAAACACGATATAGAAACCTAGCATTAAACTTATTTTATTAGCCTCTCTCAATAGCATGTTCTGTATTTAAATATGCTTTATTTAGCCATGCAAACCATCATTTTCTTTTTGTTTCCAGTTGGGGATTGGTTGTTGCTTAAGGAGTACGTCTTGAATCAAGAAAGATTTGAAACAAAATGGTTGCAAGTTTATATTTATTGCCTTACCATATGAAGCTAGATAGAAATTGGTAGAATGACTTTCTTTCAGATTTTCTCTTGAGCTGTGTATTGTTGTCAAAGTAGTGGTAGTTTCTGTCTGTTGTTGTGTTCTAAGATTAGTTTCTGGTTAAGGATGTGAAAATAGGTGTGTCCTTGTGTAGCTGGTGGGTAAGCCATGAGGAAACAACATGGATAGATAAACTGGAATTAATACTCTTTTTTGAATGCTCGCTCTGACAAAAACTCTGAAAACCATCTCTTGTTTTCTTGGGTTTTTCTGATGGTAAATGGTTGAGCACAAGAAAGAAGAATTTTGCATCCGAGAATAACTAATAACCAAGTTTAGTAGGCATCATAAAGGTGCCAAAGAAAGAGGAGAGAAAAGAAGAAAAGAAGTTGGTGTCTTTTTTGCTTTGCCATAGACTGTAAGAATGCATTATCAGCGATTGCATGAAAAAAAATTCAGTTTTCTATTGTCTTTTCTGTTTTCCTTTCTTGATCACCTTTTCTCTTTATTTGCAGGCATGGAACAACAACATTGTCATATGAAGTTAATGTGATGCCACGATACAACTTTCCAGCTATTTTTCTGGAGAGGATTATTGGATCAGATCTTCCTGTAAATCTTCGAGCCTTGGCTTGTCGGGCAGAGAGAGATTTTGAGGGGAACCAGAAGACAGGAATTACAGAGAGTGAGACATCCATGACTGCATCTACTTCTCCTGGAATGGTTTTGGATGGTGCTTTTCGTGAGAAGGATAAACTGTCAACTGAAGATTTAAAACAGAGTTATCCCAGCTCAACTTTTGGTCCCATGCTGCCACCTTCAAATGATTTGAACAATAACTGGGGGGTGCTTGGAAAAGCTTGCAGATTGGACAGGCGTTGCATGGTGGATGAAGTTCATCTGCGCAGATATGATGGCCTTTTGGTAACTGATTTACTCTGGTTACTGTTATATGGTTTTCCTCTTCCAGAGAGAGTCACTTTTGTTTTAGCAGTTGCTGATAAAGTGATTTTGGGATGAAGGAAAATGGAGGGGTTCATCGCTGTGTTTTTGCTAGCATAACTGTAAAAGCTCCTGTTCGTGAAGTTTGGAATGTTTTGACTGCTTATGAGAGTCTTCCCGAGTAAGCCTTCCATGTATCTAGTCAAGTATTTATACAATTCTTGAAAGATAGATTGAGCATCTGAACCTGCAAACTTTTAAACTAGATGCTTCTTTTACTTGTTCTATTACGACCAAGCAAGACTTAATCCTTTTTTGTTAGGATTGGTAATCACAAGTCATTCAAGGCTTTATTAGGGTTATGTTTTGAATTTATCACTCCTGAATAAAAAAGCACAAATATAATTGACTAAATTAGCTAATGTATTGCAGCAACCTAACTAGACCTTTATGATAAACATATTTAATGAATTCACTTAAATCCAAGGAAAATATGATAGAGGTTCTTAGCTAGATAAGGTGTGAAAAAAATAATTTGAAGGTATTTATTTGTGAGAGGAAGAAAAGGACTGGACTTGCTATGAGCACCTTAGATTATTAACTTCATTTACAGTAACTTTAGTTTTGTTACAGATTTTTGTAAATCTTGAATCAGGAGATCATGTTACCCTTTTCTTGCTTTCAAAATTCAATAATCATGTTCTCAATGCAGGTTTGTTCCAAACTTAGCCATCAGTAAGATTTTATCTCGAGAAAACAATAAAGTTCGCATTCTTCAGGTAAGAGCAGGATCTTTACTTGCCAGGATATTTCCGTTCCTGGATTAAACTCGATTCTTTCATTCTATGGCTAGATAGGTTCTGTTCCTGGAGATATATATACTTATGAAGTGTTGGATTCCCACCAAATCCAGTTTGATTAATAAAGGGTATGGAGATCAGTAAGGTATGAGTGGCCTTATGTCAGAGTTCTGCCTGATATACGTGGGGGTGGAAGTGACAAATTATGCATCCTTGTGAGCTGAATTACTTCTAGAGGGGTGAAGCATTTATTAATCATTAACATATCAGATATCTCTAAAAAATATCCAAATTTTTAAAATTTGTGGAAGTGCTCTGATACTCTTCACGTGCTGGTAATTTCACATGTATGCAACACCCCTTTTTAGAGTTGCAATGCAATTTTTACATATTCTGAGCCTTTGCATAAGTGTGAAAGATTAATATTTTCAACGGAACCACAGAAAGGCTCCATTGCATGTTCTTTGACTAAAGCAAGAATTAGAAACCGATCTAAATTTATTGTGGGTCCAAAGTCCCATCTCTAATTTCAACTGAAGAAATGGGGTTGTGATCAAGGAGTAAATGCTTCTACTTTATGATGTAGTAGTTAGTTTCTTCTAATGCATTGTTTCTATACTCGATGCTGCTCCTTTATACCCTGTACCTTCCTGGATTGAGTTGAAAGGATGCATGCGATGAAAGGTCTGACAGGACTGTTTAGAAACTATTATAATTTGTTATCAATTCATACAATCAATTAACCATAGATCATCAGATTAATAGACTTTAGACTTTCCACTGTTGTATTGTTAGCTGTTTTGAAAATATCTGCTACCATTCAATAGAGCAGCAATCAATGCTTTTGGTTGTTAACTTATGTAAGGTTTATGGCCAACATTTGGCAAAGCAAAATTGTAATGCTTCACATTTTCCCTGTTTGCAGGAAGGATGTAAGGGCCTATTGTATATGGTACTTCATGCACGTGTTGTTCTAGATTTATGTGAACACCTTGAACAGGAAATCAGTTTTGAGCAGGTAGAAGGGGACTTCGATTCATTTCAAGGAAAATGGATTCTAGAGCAATTAGGAAGCCACCACACGCTACTGAAATATAATGTGGAGTCCAAAACGCACAGAGATACATTCCTTTCTGAAGCTATTATGGAAGAGGTATTGAAATATATTCAATCTGGCTTTAGACATTTTAAACTGTATTTTGGCTCTCCCCTTGGCTTATTTAGATTTTGGATGTAGATCTCCGGGGTTCAGTCGGGGCATGATAATGAATGTGTATAGATCTAAAGGCTTTTTCCTTACTGATCAATGTACTTTTTGTCCCACAAAGTAGACTTCTTGGTTAGATTTACAGTAACTTTGGACTTCCTCGTGAAATTGAGTTCTCTTTTCTTTCTTATTTTTTCAGAACTTCGGGTGTAAATATTTCATTTTGAATGATTCATTTGTGCAATAACAGCCACGGATACATAATCTAACTTGTCACTTGAAATGCTGGAAGCTTCATGAAAATGTTGGAATTATTTGATAGCATCAATCTGGTGGTGCCATTATTGTTTTTTAGTAGTCGCACTAGTGGTTAAAGGATACATATATTTGAATACTGTTCAAACTTCAAATCTCAGTGGAGGCTTTGAATTTGCATCAGAAACTGTTTTAAGTTTATAATACGAGAAAATTTGTTAGAAACTTAATCACATGTAGTGAAATTTGGCACTTCTTTGGAATGTGTTGTGAAAGTGGTTACTATGAACTTTGCACAAGAAATACTGGTAGATGAGAACATTATTCTTTCAGGTTATATATGAAGATCTCCCATCAAATTTATGTGCAATTCGAGACTATATCGAGAAAAGGGAATCCAACAACTCTTCGGAAACAGAAGAACATGGACAATATTCGAAGGAATTGGATTCATCCAGAGGTGACAGTTATCACGAGCACAGTATGGCAGTTCAGCAGGTTTCTGATGTCAGTAACCCAAATTCACTTAAACAAAGACCCAGGGTCCCGGGATTGCAACGAGATATTGATGTTCTTAAATCTGAGCTGCTGAAGTTCATTTCAGAACATGGGCAGGAAGGATTTATGCCCATGAGAAAGCAGCTTCGTTTGCATGGTAGAGTAGATATTGAGAAGGCCATAACACGAATGGGTGGATTTCGAAGGATTGCGACATTAATGAATCTCTCCCTTGCATACAAGCACCGTAAACCAAAGGGATACTGGGACAACCTTGAGAATTTACAGGAAGAGGTAGAATAGATCTTCATTTTACTCTGGTATCTATTTTCATTAGCTAATTTTCCAGCTTTGATAGTGTTTAAATTCTCGAGCATTGTATCTTTATGCTCAGTGAAGCTATCTGTTTGTCTACTAGTAGGAGGAAGGGGCGAGAAAGAATTCCCAGAAGAATTTTTCATTACAAAATTATTTCCACGTTCCATCATTGTTCAGAAAATCCTTGGAGGCCAAAAATTGACACTTTTCATCTGTAATTTGTTCGCAACAAAGTTTTGTAGGAATTCAACATTTAAATATAAATCTGGTGTATTTGCATGTTTGTGTAGTGTGCCCTGCATCCATATGCAATATGCATTTAAGGACAGCTACAAAGTACAGATTTGGTTGCTTTTTCCATCGTAGGTAATTAAAATGCTCTCGACGTGGTTTTGTTTTGACACTTGAAAGCAAACAATCTAACTAAATTTGATTCATAGAAAAGCTAAAAAATTTATGCATATGTGCATGTGTTATAGACTTGCAGAAGTTAATTTGCTGAAGTTAATTTGCAGATTAGTCGATTCCAAAGGAGTTGGGGAATGGACCTTTCATTTATGCCAAGTAGAAAATCTTTTGAGCGTGCAGGTAAAATTACATATCAATTTCTTGTTGTGATACCTTTCTTGTCCTATCAAGCCGTAGGTTGCTTCTCGATAGCAACATGTTATGATTCTATCCTGAACAGATTTGTGGGAAATGGTACATATGATTTAAAAACTGCCTCTGATCTTTCCTTATATAGTAAACAAACTCTGCATTATCCATCAAAGAAACTTTGTGAATTCAGAAATTCTACTTCTATCTAAACCAAAATGTATTGGTAGCTTCTAGTTGCCTCAAAACTTTGATGTCAAGCTGGCATTGAAGTACAATAGTTTACCACACATGTACATAGACATTGCAAAAATTATCCTTGCCCACTTGCCAACCCTGCTTGTATGGAAGTTCATAAACCTGACAAACAGCACAATGTAAATAGCTCCTTTTTTTTATGAACACAGTCGGAACAGTCTCGACCTGGGACATGCTATTATTTCTGTCCTATAAAGACTGGAGTCTAATTCTAGAATTGTGCCGCATGATTTTTCTTGTTCTCTATTTTCTGTTTTGTTTTACTTTTTCATATTATAGTTACCAAACAAAACTTGTGCAGGGCGATATGACATTGCACGAGCTTTGGAGAAATGGGGAGGACTTCATGAAGTTTCTCGTCTCTTGGCTCTCAAGGTGAGGCACCCCAATAGACAGGCAAATTCTATCAAGGATAGGAAAATTGATGATGTTAGTACTGATGCTGAAGGTGAAGACAAGATTCCAACAAAAGCATATGTATCTCAGGATACACAAAAATGGCTCATGAAATTTAAAGATTTGGACATTAATTGGGTTGATTAATTATGTAATCTTCTATTAATCTCCCTCTGTTTTTAAGCGTTGTTTTGCCAGAGAATTCCTTTGATAACCAGATATGTGGTCCTTTTTTAAAAGATTTTAGGGTAGTGATAGGAACTCCAGAACCAAATCCTTTGCCTTGCTCCTCCCTGTAAACAATGAGGTAGCAATGGAAAATGGAAGTCACAATTATCTAGGGTTCTTGAACAATGAGACCAATAACTACAAAGAAGGCAATCAGACTGTAACTGCTGAAACGTTTGTATTCTCTGTTCAAAACTTATTACATCACACTTTTATGCATGAACTATAAAACAATACAAAAAATAACTGATAACAGACACGGCTGCTACTAGACCCCGAATTACAAGCTGCTCTTAGCCCTCAAACATCAAGAAAAAAGACAATAAGAGCATATAAGAGTTCCCAATCAACGCTTCCAAGTGCACAAGTGCACTGCAACTCCCCTTTTATATGTATCAGTATGTAAATTGCTGCACCTAACAGTGTTGATGATGTTAATCAAATTGGCACATCAGAACCAGAAACCAATCGTGCAGGAAATTCTGATAAAACAATAATGCGAGATGAATCTTACACTTCAGCACCAACATGAAAGCATCAGACACTGCTCAGCTCAAACTATAGTCCTCAGTAGAAGCAGGCTGCAAGGAACGTATCTTGATAACATAAATTCTGGCATCAGAAATCCCATCCCAAGAGATCAAATCTGATCGACATTTCCCCAATCTGAGAGGGGAGGAAGAGGTATTATTCTCTTTGTAAGCAATCCCAAGATGATTTCCACATTTGTAACAAAGAAGCTTGGTTCTTCGCTGGAATAAACCCCAGGAACGCATGGAATTGAAGTATGGTGTACATCGAAGTTCTTCAATTTGAGTGAACCTGGTTTCATCAATGCTGAAGAATGAAATACTTCCTTTCTTTATGGATTTCTTGTAATTAACTCCAATATCTGGAGTGTTCCGGTTGCAAGAGTTCAAGTTTAACTGATACCCACAAGAACCGCAGCTGCAAAAGAACAAAGTAAAACCACTGGAATTTAGTATCTACATCTCTGCTACTGGTTTTGTTCCAGCTCTAATACTAAAATTAAAAGACTATAACATTAAAAAAGAAGAAGAAAGAAGCAGAAGCAGCCATCATACAGAGATATGTTTGAAGAACAAACAAAATCCTTGTCAAGCTTGAGTGGGTCACAAATGCTGATTTAGAAACTTTCTGCTGAATGATGTCTAGTTAAGAAGATCATGTCTTAGCATTCAAATTATTTTCCAAGGCAAGTAACCTTTTCTTTCTTTTTCGAAGAAATGAACACACTATTTCAAGCACACATCTAAACCCAATCCATGATTCCATCTTGAAAACTTTCTTGAACCAATTCAATAACAGCAGCAGAAGCAGGCTAGCAGCCACATTTTAAAGAACATGTATTGAACGGAATTGTTGCTGGGTTGGTTCAGACTAAATAGCTCAAAGACAAAAACATCAACTCAAGAAAGAGGAAAAAAGAAGTCCAAACCCACAATTGCAAACGTCATAAAAATTTCATTCTTGATTTAACTTTAAGTTTTTTCATGACAAAAGATTTAGACACCAGTATCATCCATCAATGGACTGCCAATATATATTTTTTTATCATCAGTCAACCAAGAATAGGAATACAAAAGATAGTATAAATGAGAGCAAGAAAGAGACCTGTAGTTAACGTGAGGGAGACTGAGAGACAATGGAGAAGAAGGGCACTGAAAATCTTGAATCTTGTTGTCTAAGTCTTCACTGCCCATCTTCAATGCCGTTAAAGAAAGCGAGTTTGTGTCCAGTTAAGACAAAGAAGAGCTTCAATGTGGCTCCTCAATCTTATTTGCTTGTGTTTTTAAAAGAAAGAAAAGAACGGGTGCAACGGTCACTAGAAGAGGGTCCCTCCAATCCATGTGTGGGGTCCCTCCAATCCCATGTGTACCTTCCTCTTTTCTGATCTAATGTCAACGGTAACTCATGAGCTTTTTTCATAGATTAAAAAAAATAAAATTCTAAACTAGAAAAACTAAAAAAATAATTCTTAAATTAGCATAATAGTCAATATGAGTGTGTTTAGTATTGCGGTAGCTATTGTGGTTGTGGTTTGAAAAAAGTTGTTTTATAAAAAGTACTTTTAGTTGAGGTTGGTTTGAAAAAATAGATGTTTGGTTAAAACTGTGGTTGAAATTGAGGTTGAAGAAAAAGTAGTTTAATGTGTTTGGTTAAAAGAATGCTTTTCAAATTGAGGTTATAAAATAATATATATATATATATATATATATATATATATATATTGATGGTTTTTAATTTAAATATTGTAGATTTAACTACTGTTATTACATTATGAAATAAATAATATTGATATCAAATATTTTTTATTATTCCATTAAACTATGTGCAATTTCATCACGTACGAAATATATCCAACAAGGACTATATTTTCCATGGTTTCTTAAGTGCGCAACAACAAAAACTGAATTTTTTGTTACGTCATCAAACGATCTCCTTCTAATTTTTTGAATAAAACACAATTACAAATAAAAATAAAAACTGAATTTTTTTAACTGGGTCGGACCCGGCAAGAACATAATTGGGCTTGCGATCAAATTCTGTAAATGTTACGTCATCAATTGATCTCCCTTTTAATTTATGTAGTGTTACTAAATAATATTAAACACTAGTTTTTCGAGTAAAATATATTTTTTAAAAAAAATAATTTTTTTTTAAAGTAAGTAGATATTCACCTGACACTGTTCACGTGAACAGTGCCAAGGTGACTTATATTTAGCTGGACACCCAGGTGAATTATATTCACCTGCAGACGTGAGAAGCAGCTCCCAGCTGCTTCTGATGAAACGGTGTTTCACCAAAAATATCCATGTGTCCCACATGAAAAGCAGGTGAGTTTTTATGTTACCAAACGTAATGTTTACGCGGTGAACTTTAAAAGCAGAAGCTACCGCGTAAACAAACACCCTCGTAGAAGTACCACCTACATAACTAGATGTGTTGCGCCCGGTTGCTACCTGCAAAACTAGTAAATTTAATTTTTGTTCTTGCATGCATGCATGTTTTTCCTAGAATTTATATATACATATAAAAGTCTATGCATAGTTTATAAAGTTACAATAACCATGAAAAAATAATAAGTCAATGGCTAGTAAAAAAGATGATATGGCACAAAAAACAAAAAAATAAATAATAAATAAATGAGACGTTGTATATCGGAATTTCAATAATTAATGACACTCTCAATATTACTAAAATTATATATTCAAAAATCAATATGCATTTTTTATAAAAATATAATAACCATAAATAAAAAAATTCAATGACTAAAAATCATAACATGACACAAAAGATTTAAAAAAAAATAATAATAAATAAATAAATAAATAAATGAGACATCAAAGATCGAAAATCTAATAATGACACTCTTAGTATTATTAAAAAAATATTAATGAGATAAAATTCATAAACATCATATAAAACCAACTTTAAATCTAGTAATAAAATGCAAGCAAGTGAGCACACCATATTTTTAAACAATATTTGTCACGATTGGCTATTTCAAGCTCAATGGTGGTACAATTCGAAAGGAAAGAAAAAGAGAGAGAAAATCAGTGTCTTGAATCCTATTGAAGATGTGTGACCATGAACAACCACACAATTAGCTATCTCAAGCTCAATGGCGATACAATTGAAGTTATCACTCTGTTACAAGAATAAGCCCTTTTCAAGCATTGTATGTGGTTATCCTCCTTCCAATACAAAGGTTAATTCTGCGGCAACTTTAGTAGCAACTGTGGAAGAAGTCATTCAAAGAAGGGTGAGTATGGATTAATTACAACTCAAAAGAGCTCGAAAAAATTAAACAACGACAAAAAAGGAGTTCAAGTAGGAGATTTGGTTTACTTAAAACTTCAACCTTACCTTACAAGATTATACAGAAGGTGGGAGAAGTAGCTTGTAAGCTGCAATTGTGATCCAAGCAGAAGTTAAAAGACAATAATAAACAAAGAAAGAATAGATCTTCATTTAGAATATATCCTCATCTAATAGTGGTAGATTCACACCTAATTATTTAGAATCATCTATTATCGCAAGCTCAATGAAATTAAATTGCTAGAAGGTGTTGCAATTCATCTAGTGTTTCACTTCTCATTAGTCAAGAAGAAGGTTGGCAATAATGCAGTTACAATCTCTGCAATTCGAATGACTGGTGAGGATGGAAAAATCAAAGTTAGTCTAGTAGCAATCTTTGACAAGTTCTTCGATGAAAAAGGGTAGCCGTGCAGTAGTGATGGGTTTGATACAATGATAGAGAATATTTCAAGAAGATGCCACCTGGGACGAGGTAGAGGAATCAGCAAGGCAATTTCTTAATTTCAATTTAGATTCTTGGGGACAAGAATCCTTAAAGGGAGAAGAGGCATTGATACGAGCTTTGAGTTCACCGTGGCTTGGAAATCAAGGAAGATCAGTGATTGACGTGTGATAAATGCAGAGACTATAAGAAGCAGTAGCAGGAAAGAGTAACATAATGGAATAATACATGTGAAGATTAATTGGTTAGGCTCTTACAGTTAGTTGAAGCAATTAGTGTTAGTTAATTCAGTTAGAAATCTGGAAATAAAGAACTTGGAAGGCAAGTATGCAGAACTCTCTCTCTCCCTTCAATTTCTTCTATCTCTCCCTCAACTTCTTCTTGAACAATTGCTTGTTAAGGAGAGATTTTAACAGGCAAGCGCATTAAAAAGGCACTGTGCCCAAAAAAAAATTTTCTGCAATGAAAAACTAAACCGCAATGCTTTACCATTAAATATTAATGAATTTTAGCCCCAACTAAACTCTCAGAAACTTGGAACTACCACCTAAAATGTCATCCAAGAGTAAAACCAAAAGAAGAGGTATCTTCATGTTCGAGCCCTGTGGTTGCTCATATGATGGCCACTGGAGGCTTACATGATCGTTAACTTCAGGGCCCGTGGGATTAGTCGAGGTGCGTGCAAGCTGGCATGGACACCCACGTTAAACTAAAAAAAAAAAAAAAGGTATTTGATGCCATCATCAATTGGTTTGGTTCAATTTGAATAAATAAATAAAAAATCTAACCAAACCCATTTTTTTAAAAGGAAAATGTGAACCAAACAACCGGTTCATACTGAATAGTTTGGTTCCGTTTTCTATTCAAAAAAAATTAATTTAATCCATGGGGTTTTTAATTGACCCGACTTTGATATAATAAGCATGGGCTTTTTTTTTTAATTTTCTTATTAAAAAGAATTTGGTTTTCAAATCTTAAACAGTACAGACTGGTTTTTTTTTAGTTGTTGGTTTATATCCCAGGTAAGTTTATATATATAAATTTTTATCATTATTCATTTATTTTGCTCACCCCTACTAATAACAGAAGCGGAGAAAGATCCATAACTTCGTAGACAAACCAGCTAATAAATTCCTTGAAGAAAATCAAAGGGCAATTGGAAGCCTTCGACAATGGTTAGAAACAATGAAGAATGCCCCTCTTTTCATTTGTATACTTTGCATATAAACCACTGTTTAACTCCCCCAAACGAAATTGCTGCCTAACGAGTCGATTCCATCATTAGATTTATTTATTTTTTTAAAAAAAAAAGAGAGGGTAAAAGCAGCTTATGATTGGCACCTGTTGCAGCGTTTCTGTTTTTCTGCAACTTAACTACGTAAAAATGACAGGCCATGCGGAAACCAGACAGGAAGTTATATTTTCACTTTGCAACTGTTGAAGCGTCAGCAAATAATGAGAAACTATTTCCTCTTTTCCGTTGTTAGGTAACAGGAATTTGATTGAACAATGTTTGTAGGTAACAAACTAAACACAGTGATGAAGTATCGTGTCCACAACTTAATACAAGATCTAGCTTTTAGCTGTTGAGGTTCCCCTGCAAAAATTGCAGTGCACTTGGAATGTCATCAGGATATTAATATTGACATACCCTATCACCACCTTTAGTGCTTCTGTGTACCCAGCATTCCGTGCATATGCAAGATAAGAATACACTTCCGCCTCTTTCTAATTGAGCAAAAATCACGTTTAACCTTCAATTTTCCTTCAAGCTCCGGTCAACAAATATCTTCAAATGTTGTTAGAACCCCCCAGTGGACCAACTCCAAAAGTCCTCTAAGCATATACTTCATTTACAGGACTCAACAAAATCTCACAATTTTGCGCGCTTTAAGTACACGACCACAGCAACGCCTGCTAAAACAACACCAGCTGCCAAGATGCCAGAGCGGAGAGACACCAATCCAGCTCTCTGGGTGGTAGTTGTAGTTGTACTCGACGGTGATGTTGTTTGATGACTTGGATCATAATAGTCAAGGTGCAGCCTTAAAACCTGAGATAGAGAGACAAAGAAGGGGAGAGAGATTGAGTCCCCTGAAAATGACAAATTAAGACTAATCGCACAATCTAACTTGCATATCATATATTTTCAAATAGAACAATAACGATGCAATGACAAAAGAAAACAAAAGGAGAATAATCAAAACCAAAATAGCAGATATCATAAGACGTAATCTTCACTCTCCTTTTTTTTTTAAAAAAAAGGATTTCCATAATCGTCTGAAGTCTGAACCCATCATGATCAAAATAAACAAAAATCCTACCATTTTAAATCATATGAGCTCATCAGAGTCCTAACTTGAACCATAAAGACCCGGTTCACACATGAATCCTTTGTCATTTAAAGGCTACTTCATGGTCCTATACCTTTTAAAATCTTCACATTGTAGCTTTGCGACAGCATACCAAACACAGGTTGTATCTGTTACAATTACAGCACTCACAATAATGTGGACAAAATGACACAATGACTACTACATTGCAGACAAAATGCATTAAAATGTTATCAAGCATAAGGATTGTGATGACATCACTCCAACTTTAACAGGAGCACCTGTACTTAGCCATAAACAAGGACGGATCCAGACTTTCACATTTGGGAGGGTAAAAATATAAAAAATCTATTTTGGGGTGGCCATTTCTTTAGGATTTATTTGAAAAGTTTCTAATGACGAGGGGTATTTTGGACTTCTTCAAAACTTTAGGGAGGACAAAGTCACCCCTGGCTTCCCTTTAGATTCGTTCCAGGCAATAAACTAATGAAAGAAAGATTTATTTTCCTACTCTGGCATGCACATACATACACAATATTGATTATGCACGTGACCTTTTCACTAACAAGCTCCACTTTTTTTTCTTTTTTCAATCTACAACTAAGTGGGTTGACAGTGGAAGGAGGGAAATGGAGGAGAGAGACCCAAGATAACATGGATGGAAACGGTATAGAATGATCTAAAATCTCTCGATATTGAGGCAGACTTGGTTTATGATCAACCTGAATGGTGTAGAGGATCCATATAGGGAACCCAACTAGTCTGGGATAAAAGCTTTGTTGTTGTTATCTACAACTGAATGGGTCTTTGGCATCGCAGCAGAAGTGGAAAGAACACCTAAACACATAGAGCTGTGCCACTTTGAATAATCTAGCAAATGTATTATTCCACTAAATATTTATACCCAAATCTAAATATAATACTATTGGCAAAATATTACCTTCAGACCCCCTGATCTAGCATGGTTAACAGCACTAATGAGATCACCATCAGTTGCAAGCAAAACTTTATCACCTTCATCATCTTCATACTGCAAAAAAGGAATTAAAATATGCTAAATATAGTCAAGAAGATAAATGGCAATACAGGATACAAATCGCATTCATATAATTATAATCCTATCTTACCAAAAGTTGGGGTCGGTCTTGCTCATTATCAGCACCAATCCTTTGCAAGACAGTAGAAAGAAGCTCATTTAAATTCTCAGTGCCTGAAAAAAAGAGGTAAAGGAAATATAAGATTTACTTTGGGTTTTATTGGATAACTTTTAAAAGATACAGTCACCAAAACATCAAGTTAACATGCTCTTTTCTATAACACTGTTTCATCATAATACCAAACACAATTAAAATCTTAATCTTCGTGTTTTTCACATCACTATCATACGGGACCCTAAATATGGTTAAATGTCGGTCTATATTAGCATATAAAGTAACATTCAAATCAAGTCTCACAAGCTAAGAGTCCACACAACAATTAAAAAGCACATCATCATTTCAATCACGAAATCCATGCCAAAAGCTTAACATATTCCCATTTCCCCGTGAAGTAAAAACATGATGTAATTTAACCTCAAATTTAGCTGAAGCAAGGAGACTGCATGCAATGGTGAATTTCATTATTTTTTTTAGTTAACATGGTCTTTGTCCATAATTTCTTAGTATATATCAAAAATCATTCCAAAGTGTGCCTGCAGTTTGTGAGCAAAAGTAAAATACAAAATAAAGTAAAATACAAAATTTGTTTAGTTCAGAAATGACTCATTCTCAACAACATTACTGTTAATGAACACTTACCACAGTTGAGTCGATGTACTCGGCCTTTTAGATCCTGAAATTTGAAGGCAAATGAATTTCCAAGACCAAGAGACGGATACCTTCCCAGTTCTGTCGCATCTGATGCCATTAGTGCAGACATTTCACTGAAAACAACACCTTGTAGGTTTAGTTACAGAAACAAATAAGTCCCAGGGTAACATCAAAGTATGACAGCGTTAGGAAGACCTTTGGGTGTCATAATCATCTGCTGGTTCTAAAGCAAGAGCAGAATCCCAGAACTTTTGCATCATTGTGTTGGCCACGTCATTAACAGCTCCAGAGCTACTTTCAACCTTGTAAAGTTTGAAATGGGCCAGTTGAGTTTTGAAAGAATGAAAACAAAATACAACATAAGAAAAAATGACAATAGAGCTTATCTGTGCTTCAGTAGCATCTCTAAATAAGAAATTTATCTAATTTATAAAATTCATTTAGCAGCTATAATGTGAAAAATGGCTTTATCTGGTAATCTTTCTTAAACAACATGACGAGCACGTGTTGGCATTGGTCCAACCAAGGGCCTGCTAGGGACTACAGTGATGTACTTCCAAGCACTCAAAGAAACTTGCACATTGCGTTCAGTCATCCAGTGCCAAGTGTCACAGACCAAAAATAGGGATTGATGAAGGTTCAAAGGTAGAAATGCAGGAAGCTCTTTCTTGAATGTCTATAAGATTAAAAATGCACATGAAGGAGATGAAAACAGCAAGCAGCTGTATTAATGTTGACATTGTGCACTTCACAATGTTGAAGTTGTAACAATCAAAATGTTCGAAGAATGGTGGTTTACTAAGCTATACAACAAAACAGTGACATGATCACTATGACATGGTTATCAACTTAAATTCCACGGCCTAGTGCTTGAGAGTTGGTAAATGGTTTTTTACTCGCTCAAGTTTCTTGACTGAACTAGTACTTCAATTGGAAATGAAGAAAAGGCAAGGAAAAAGGCATTTCATGGTCCAAAAATTTGCTTTATCTATGGGTGACAAAATATTTCTACTTGACATAAAGTTTGAGCACACATCCCCAAATCTCAAAACGCTTTACCCCCACTCTGGAATACATATCATTACTACAAGCTGTGTAAGAAATGAAGTTACCAAGGAAATTGCTGCGTGAGTTATCTGCAGAACATCTAAACATGCAGCAACAGACCCATCTGCCCAACAAATGTTAATTAGATTACTTGAAAAGAAAATAAACAGTTTTGAGGATTGAAGATACACTCACCCTTATCCACAACAGGAAGATGCAAAAACTTCCCATCATGCATTACATGTAATGCATCGAGAATTGTTGTTTCCAATGTTACACATTCAGGGTTCAGTGTCATTACCTGAAGCATTAATAAAAATATCAGAGAAATAATGCAAGGCATCAACAACTCTCAAAATAATCCAAGCTCTTATTACAATATGCAAGTTACATCAAAGGATTCATTGAGAAAACATGAAATGTAGGTTTGTGCATTCAATATAAGGCCAATGTTGGGCAAAAAAGAAAATGAAAGCTCCCCCACAATGAAATGGAAGGGAAGGAACCTAGCTAAAAAGCTGAAGAAAAGGGACCGGCCACAATACCTGTGTCGCCAGATTAAGAAATGAAGGGGAAATGTGCAGAAGGGGAAAAACACATATCAAGAAAAATTAATGTGAATATTATACGTATCTTCAAATATAGCAATAAAATATCAATTGTTGGCAGTGCAAAAGAAGTAAGTCATAAAACCATTAACTGTCCACAGACATACAACCAAATACAAAATCTAAATGATAAGAAAGGGACGACAAATTACGAGTCACCAAAAGCAATTATGTGCAGCTGGCTACTTCTCATAGATAAAACAATGCTGGTGAGCCAACAATTTGTTTTTCAATCAGTATCATGCATCATAAATTATGCATAAGAAATCAGAATCAGGAATTCCCCATAAATAGCATTAATCCTCTCCATGGTTACTTTCATACCAGGGACAGAATGAAACATTATATGAAGCTTAAATAGCTACCATCTTTATAAAAAAAGTTAAACAGGTGGATGAATAAACAAATAACCTCCCATGCATTGTTCTTTTATTCATCCACAACAATGGTGGCAGCTAGCGGAATTACAGCTTAGATGATCTAACAAATTGAACCTTCTAGCACAACTGAAGAGTTAAAACCATACAACAAAGTGCCAAATAAGAAATAACAACGTATATGGTTTTCACAACAAACCTTTTCCACAAGAGTCAACTCAGGAGAAAGATTTTGTGCCACAACTCGCATGAGAATATCCTTTGAACTGCAGCAGAGCAGCATTAAAACTGAGAATGGACACCACAGACATCAAAAAAGAAAAAAAAACACTGGATCTCATATTACAGACATCAAAAATGTTCCAGAAACAATTGAGTAAAGAAAAATCCGGGTAAGAAAGATAAGTACGTGAGTATCCCCTGAATTTTGTTCCCGGTCACAACAATAACTGAATTAACCCGCAACTCCCGCATCTTTTTTGTAGCAGCATAGACAGGATCTGATGGTGAAGCAATTGCAACCCTGGAAGCACGTAAAGCTACAAGAATTGGTAACACAAGTACACCCTCCACTATCTCAAAACAAAAGCTGTACTCAGAACAAGAAAAGTTCAAGATAAAAAGGTTACTTTGACTGTTCACCAATAATTGTTGACAAGGAAGGCTTGAACATCCGCTCCCTCAGAGTTTCTATGAAAGCATATGGAGCTGAAATGGAAGATGACAGGTCGAGGAAGGTGTAAGACAAAATATGAATAGATACATTTAAAGGAAAAGGAAAGACAAATATTTAAGAAAGAAACTACATTACATAGTACATTGTTATATATAACAAATATCTATTTTGTTGTGCATTCATTCATTTACTATTATTTTTGCATAAGTCCTTGCTTCCTTGGAAAGGAAATTCAAACATTTACGAATGGAAAGCAATTTTAAATGCAGAGTGGCAAGTGAATGTTAAATTGATTTTTTTTTTCCTTTCTGCCATAAAGATTAATAAGATATGTATAACATTGAGCACTTCACAACAACAGAAAAAGCAATAAGAAATTTATAAAAGCATGCAAGAAGAGAAAATGAGCATTTTCATATGTTGTTGCTAATGGTAATAATAAGAACAGCAAAGAGTAACAACCACACACCAGTAAAATTGTTTCCCCACTGACGCTCCACCCCTTCAACAGCAGCAGCGATGGCACTCCCCTGCTCAGCAGCCTTCTCCATTCTAGATATAGCATCATAGAGGCACCTTGTTATATCCAGCAATGCAATAACTTCACCATTCTCCACTACAGGGAGGTGCCTGAACTTGCCTGTTGACCAAAACACAACTATGATGCTGTTAAATAATTGCACTTGATTGGTCACAACAAGGAGTGTGTAAAAACAATCTGCAGCGTCAATGCTGAAAATTCACATACAACTATGCCCATTTGTTTTGTGGTTTATCACAACAAGGACATGCCATGCCTACACTTCTGAACTCCTAGATTACCCGACCACTTCCACTCCAGCAAACATCTATATTGTAAGCATAAGATTCTACATGACAAGTTCTACTGACAAATACAGAAATCTCAACAACAAAACCTTGTATATTACCCCATCAAAGAAATACCATGGGCTAAAATTCTTAGAATTCACATTATAGATCGATTCTTTCTCCATTGTTTCTCCCAGCTATGCAATTCAGACTCTTTCCCCATCTGCTCATACTATAATAATGAAAAACTATCTTCCTCATTCACCAAGCTCCAACACCAATGTAACAAGACTCGTGCACATCAACTTCAGATACAGGAATTTTCCTAAATTGTTTCATGCACAACCTAGTAGGATCAAAAACAAATTAACATGTGATAACAGTTTACTCTTCACCACCAACAAAATTTAAAATTCAAGTAGCCGTTTTAAAGCGAAAGTGTTGAGGAGTCTCCAAATTCTAACTCCCAAACCCCACCTCAGCAAGTTATGGCCTTGTGATGACCTTGAGTAGCATAATCACTTTCAATCACACAGAAATAAATCAGGCATTAAAAAGAGAAGCTAACCCTGCACCATCTTCTGTAGCGCTTCGATGGCTAATGAATCCGATGTGACAAAAATAGGATTTCTTGTCATAATCTTTGACACTATTGTATGCTCCGGCCTCAACCCCTCCGCGATTACTCTCGCCGAAATGTCCTACCCGCAACAACAAAAACATCAAAACACTATCCCTCACAAATAACATGGAAACAAACAATAGAACACGACAACATATGCAAAAATGAACCTTGTCAGTAACAATCCCAGAAAGCAACGCATTAGCATCAGTCAATAAAACAGCATTGACACGACGAGCTGCCATTCTCCTACAAGCATCAAATACTGTGGTTCCCTCCGGGATTGTTAGTGCTTTCGATAACTTCAGTTTCTTCACTGTCCTTTCCCCTCCCACAGACCTCCACAAAACAATTAATCATTCCAATTAACAATTAAATATTTAATTAATTTTACCTATCTAATTAAATTACAATTCACAAACATAAATTACAAAGATAAAAAACTTAATGAAAATAAAATAGTGAAAGCAGTAATTCAATTATGGAACCTACGATGGAGCGTTAGGAGAGGAGGGCTTGGAGGAGTTGCCGACTTGGGAGATGTTGGTGGTTGTTGTGCCGCCATTCTCAGAAGCTAGAGACGCCGATGAGGATGATAATTTCCTGGCTGTGGATGGGCCTCGTTTTTGGGTCAAACTGGTTCTCTTTGGAGGAGGAGGACCCATTTGACTGCTCATCTTCCAATTGAATCAAATTAGGGTTTTGACCAGGTTGATTAATGCAGGGCAAACCGAAATCGAAAAACAAAATCCAAGAGAGGGAGAGAGTTTAGGGTTTTGGCCCTCTCTCCCTCTTGGTTTTGAATTGATTGGGGGGTTTGAGGTGGAAGACGAACGACAGAATAGAACAGAAGAATGAGTTGACAAAAATATTTTTCCCACCTCAGCTGACCCTTGTTCAAAAATAAATGGAGATTAATAATTACTAATTAATAATGTGATCTAATAAAAGATAATTTCTGTTTCACTCCCTGTACGTATAGGGTCAAGTCAATTTTACTCAAGTGTTCCGTCCTTCTTCATTTCGAAAAGCTGTGGTTAAGCCTTTTTAAAAATTACAAATTATGATTTTTAAAAATAATTATAAAGTCATGTATGGAAGGGATTTTGATAGTAATTTTTATGGATTATCATGCTATTTGGAATTATGTTTTTGAATAAAAATACAAGAAAGTTTTACAAAAATAAAAAGCAGTGATTCTCGTACCAACATTTAGGTTCGAGAATGTGGTTGTGGTTGCTTTTCAAAGTAATTTTCACTTATAAATATATTAAAATAATATTTTTTTTTATTTTTAAAAAATAATAATCCTTTTAAATTTTTGAGTTTGAACTTTAAATTTAGAGTGTGTTTATTTTAGCAGTTAAAAAAGTTTTTGAGTGTTTTATGAAAATTTTATTTTTTGTTTTAAATTAAATTTTTTTTTATGTTTTTGAATCGTTTTGATGTAAAAATATAAAATAATATTTTAATATATTTTTAAGGGAATGACTTGGTTTTACTTAACTTGCAACTTTATTCAATAATATTTCTTACCATAAAAAATAATACTTAAAATAAGATAGAAAAGGAAATTTAGTTTTAGTTAATATGTAAACTTATTTAATGATACCCTTATCATAAAAAAACTATAAATTTATGGATTTTCATCAATTTATTGAATCATTTAAGCTAACTTTTCTTGGGATTTGTAAAATAAAAGTCAAATTTACCAATTCTTTTATGTACAAAATTTATAAATTTGTTTGCTTTGGGGCCCATATTTTCTCGATTATGGAGATAATTGGGAAGAAATAAAAAATATGGTGGAAGATGGATTTTTCTACAAATTCAGGGGCCACAATAAGTTTTTATCTGAAATTTGAATTTAAAATTCGTGAGGCTTTTGCTGAGAAACGAATGGTATTGGTGGCCCATTACTCGGACATGAGGCGTGATATCCACGCCACGTGTAAACACTCGACATTTTTTTGGCATCCATGATTTCTCTCCTATTTTTTTTGGTTCATAAATAAATAAATTAAAGGGGCATTAGGAATTAGAGGTAAGCAAAAAAAAACTAAAAAATTAAAAAAATCAAAAAAAATTAATTGAAAAAACCGAACCGTGAAAAAAAACCGATTAAAATTTTAAAAAAACTAGCCGGTTCGGTTCGGTTTTGGTTTTATAAGCCTGAAATCAAAAAAACCGAACCGAACCCAAACCAAAAAAACCGGAAAAAAAACCCGAGTCAAACCGGAAAAAACCGAGCCGAACCAGTTTGAGCCCTTTTTTGTCCTAAAAAAATCAAACTGAACCGAAACCAGTTAATTTGAACCAATTTTGTTTTTTTTTTTAAATTCAGTTTGATTATTTTTAAAAAAAAATTAAACCAAATTGAAAATAATCATTATTACAAGGAATAAAGTTATGTGGGCTTATTGAAACTCAAGACATGAGAAGCCCTAGCCTATTTTCTACTGGGAGTCCATAATGGAGAAGATATAAGAGGCATCAAAACCCTTAAACCCATAATGGCTTTTCCACACCCAGTAAATTTTTTTCTTTTTCTTTTCCAAAATTCAAAATTAAAAAAATGTATTATTCCAATACATGATTTTATTAACTCTATCTGAGAAAATAATTTTTCATTCCGCGCTACATGCATGAAAGTACCATGAAGAAAAGAAGAGTCTTTTAAACTCTTCGTTTACTACGTACTAGCTAGATGACAGATATTGTGTTTGGGACAAGGTTGTTGATTTTGTTTCGATAGATATTTTATTTTTTTAATTTGAATAAAATATTTCAGTTTTGTAGTATTTCGACGTGCCGTTTCGGGGTTATATTGTTTATATATATATTCAACAAATATAATTCAAATTCAAGATAAATTAATTATAAATTATGCAATACAAACACAATGCCAAACAAATATAATTTTAAAATTTAAAATATTTCTAAATAGTCAAGATTAAATAGATCTTTAACTTGAAGTAATTCTTCAACTTAAACAAAATATCAAAATATTATGAAAATGTTTTAACACAAATATTTTAAATATAAAGTTAGGTCAATGTTATCAAGACTAATGGAATCTAAAGCATCCCTTATTTTGCTCAAATTCGTACAAAGTATAAACATGAAAAAAACAACATGAATATAAACCATATATATTAGTGATAAATCTAATTTTAAAAAATTAATATCATTGTTAATGAAAATAGTAATGAAAAAGAGCTTTTTATATTTGGATGGTTTAATTAATTAAATTGAACAAAGTTCAATTTGATTCAATGGCTTTTCAAGAGCGGAACGGAACATGTGGAATGAAACCGGAATGTTCTGGCTGAAATTTAGCCGAAAAATCCGGAACGGATCGAGATTTAAAATGAGATGAAAATTGTTCCGTTTTGTTCTGTTTTTTGAATTGGTATGGAACGTTTTAGTCATTTCGGGCGAAACAGAACGGAATTGACAACCTTTTTGGGACAGATTAATTTTTTTTAAGATAAAAAATTATTTCAGTAATACAATGTTTTTAAATAAGTAATAAAAATTTAAAATTTAAATAATTAAAAAAAAGGTTATTCACACTATAGAGCAGCAACAAAAAAAAACATGAAGCAAGAATAATATGTTTATATTTAATTAATTAATTTAATTTAATTTAATTTAATTCAAAAATATATTTTTTTTAGAGAATTAAATTCAAAAAAGGTTAAAAAACAGAGGAACCGTGTTATTTTCAAGACGGCTAAAAAATCTCATAGAAAGCATGGAGAAAAATAAAAAAAAATTATTGGAGGATAAAACAAAAGGCTAAGCTTAAAAAAATTAAGAAAAAATTATTTCAGTAATACAATGTTTTTAAAAAAGTAATAAAAATTTAAAATTTAAATAATTAAAAAAAGGTTATTAGCGCTATAGAGCTGCAACAAAAAAAAATCATGAAGCAAGAATCATATATTTATATTTAATTAATTAATTATATTTAATTCAAAAATAAATTTTTTTTGCAAAGAATTAAATTCCAAAAAGGTTAAAAAATTAGAGGTAACCCATGTTATTTTAAAGACGGCTAAAAAATCTCATAGAAAGATAAGCTTAAGAAAAATAAAACAAATATTTTGGAGGATAAAACAAAAAAATAAGCTTAAAAAAAATAAAAATAAAAATCAAGTAAACTCGAGTGAATAATCTCTCAAACACACAGATGTTAAATTCAAGATAATTTATTCAAATTTATTGTGTGTGTATGTATATATAAACATGTTTAAGTTTATGGTATACAAAAATCATATTTTACTGGAAAGATAAGGCAGCCCCACGACATGGCGTCTGGTTACAATGACACAACGCATCAAAATTCAGAGCATTAAACTCTCATTTTGAAAATATGAATTAAATAGATACCATTAACAAGTGGGACCTACAAGAAGAAGATCGAACTTCAATGATGCATCATGCCTGCACGTCACGTCAGCACCATTGACAAAAAGAGCCACAGATCCAATAATTTGCCCCTCTTCCTCTTTTCGCTGTTGGTGAGAGTTCGCTGCTCATGAAATCTGCCAAACAATATAAATAGAATATAAAAAAGGCTTTTCTCCTGGGAGAGGACAAAAAACTTTTTGCCCGATCTTTCTATGTACTGAACTTCGACGCTTTGTATCAAAATTCATCAAAATCAATTTCATGTCTGTCTATGTTCCTGATCTTGATTTAGATTAAACTAGGCTATAGTGCATCAATCGATTTTCAGAATCTAGTTTTATTTCATTATATTGTAATTAAAATAAATATTTATGAAAAAATACATTCATTTGTTTTGTTTTGGTCATGAAATGTTTTTTTTTATATTAGAAACATGATTTATTAAATAACAAGTGATGACAATTAGAAGAACATATTGTAAAATCTTCAATTGAAAAAATATTTTTTTATTAAAAAATTCATTTTCTTTATTCATGTATTTTTTCTATTTCGAGGAAAACATATGTTTTTTTTGTGAGAAACATTGTTTTCTTAAATAAAATCTTATTCGATCGTGAAAGAAAGCTTTTATTTAAAAAATTTAAAATCATGATTTGATTATTTCTATGCACTGACATGAAAAAAAATAAGAAAAATAAATTTGAGAAAACCATATACAAAGTTATAATTAAAAAAATATATATATTGTTTTTATTAAATATTAATGATAAATGTTTTCTTTAAAAAAATCTATATACTAGGTTAATATATAATTATTCATAAATTAATTGTTAATAATGTTATAAAAAGCTTTACTCTTCTTAAACGATGACACGATTGAATAATTCCTTGAATATCATTTTTCTAATAAATTTATTTGAAGAGAATTGTGTTCTAATATTATTATTATTTTTTTAAAGTAGGATAAAATTTAAAGGGCTATTTAAGAAAACAATTTGGTGCATCTAGACCGCCCACACACCCACCTTTAATTTCTTAAAATAATATCATCTCATCTCACATCTGTGGATCACCAAAGTTTCGCGACCATGCTGCACTATGCAGTGGCACATGAATGAGTAGATGTTCAATGGAGGGATGGACAGGAGACCAGTGAAAGAAGGAAAGGGATAGATATAAATGATCCCTCCCCAGGCATACTATCAACAATAAAACCAATTAAATAGGATTATAATCATGCTTTAGATGCCAATTTATCTCTCACTCTTTTTTATTAACGAGGGTATTCGGATCAGATTGTGTGTATCTCGACTAATTCTTTTTATCTAAATTGTCGAATGTCAGGACTCATGAAGGGTATGTTTGGATAGATTAATTTTTAAAATGTTTTTTTAGGAATATATTAAAACGATTCAAACAAACATAAAAGATTAATTTAAAACAAAAAAATCTAAAAAATTTATAAAAACACATTGTACCATTATATCAAATAATATTAAAAGAACCATTAAACCAATTAAACTATATTAGAAACTAGTTCATGGCCTCGTTAAGATGGCGTTGAAATAATAATAAAAACATTTGAAAGGAACAAAAGTTTTAGTTCACTTTTAATTATTTGATATTATTACTAAATCTGATTTAGGTTATTAGCTTTTAAATCTTTTAATTTGATTCCTTAATTGATCATAATTTAAATTAAATTATATAAGAGTTATTTTGATATGACTTACCCAACTTAATAAGTTAGCAACTTTTATTGCAAAAAAAAAATTATTTGACTACAAAAATTTAAATCAATATGACCTTTTATTTTAATATTGTAATGACAATATATTAGATCGATCTGAATTTTGAAGCTTAACCCATTAAATTTATGATTTTGTGTTATGGACTCTATTCAATTTAAAAACTTTATTATTTAAATTATTTTTTAATTAATTATATGATAACAAGAATAAGCATTTGTAAAACCGAACAAGAATTAAATGTCAAGATATTTATTTAAGATTATAGTAATTTTATAGAAAGTAAATCAAATAATTTATAAAAATAAATTTAAAATCAAGTAAATGATAATGTTTAAATCATAAAAAAATGACAAAAATAAAAATAAAAATAGAAAACTGAAAAAAATATTCTCCTTTGAGTTGGCACCCAAATTTTTAGATGCAGTGAGTAATGCCCTTCAATCAACTATTACAACTTTCTTTTTTCTGTCTTCTGTTTTTTTTAATCATGAAATTTCGGATAAATGATGGGAAATCCTTTATTTATTGTTTGTTTAGAATTGTGGTAGCAATTTAAAATGTTTTTCGTTTAAAAATTTATTAAAATAATATTTTTTTTATTTTTTAAAAATTATTTTTGAGATCAACATCAAAATAATATGAAAACATAAATTTTTTTTGAAATTTAAGGGAACGTGGTTTCAATCGCATTCCCAAACGCTCTTTTAATTTTTCATCTGGTCATTGAATTTTTTTTTAAATCACACGTGTACACCTGTTTTAATAAATATTATTGTTTTCTATAAATTATTATTATTATTAAAATTTTAAGGGTGGAAAAGGTAATCAAAGGCTAAGGTCTTTTTTTTTAAAAAAAAAAATCTTGTGAAATATTGATATAGTAAGTATTTTTTTTTCAATGAGATGTAGCTCAAATTCTTTATATTGATATCTTATTTAAAAGATCTCAAATTAAAATATCCATTCTTAAAAAAATAACAATAAATAAAAAATTTCATAAAAAAATGCTTTCCATGGCAAGTAACTTTTTTACAATGAGAAATGCTATGCATAACGCCATATAGGGGTGAGCAAAAAAACCGATAAATCGATTAAACCAAAAAAACCGGAAAAAAATAATTAAAAAAACCGAACTGAAAAAAAAACCGAATTAACCGATTAAAAAATCACAAAAAAATTCCGGTTCGGTTCGATTTCGGTTTCTAAAGTTTGAAACCGATTGAACCAAACCGAGCCGGTTCAACCAGCCAGCACTTAAAAAAAAACCAACTATAAATACAATGTTTTCTAACCCTAAAGTCACATTTAGCCATCAGCCGCCCCACCCCCCTTTCTCTGCATATATCTCCCTCCCTTTACTCTCACTTTACTCCTTTCTCTGCATATCTCTCCCTTTACTCTCACTTTAGTCTCTGTTTTGCTTTGATTCCCTTTACTCTCTGTAAACCTAAAGTTATATGCGATAAAGCAGATGATATCATTGAGATACCAAGATGAAACATCACTTTAACAAGTTTCAAGGAATTATTAACGAGTTGACTGCAATGGGTATTAACTTTGATGATGAGATACATGGATTATGACTTCTTGAAAGTTTACCAAACTTATAGGAGATGTTTAGAATGTCACTGTCTAACTCAGCCTCTAATGGTGTAATATCAATGACTTAGCTAAGAGTGATGTTCTAAACGAGGAGATGAGAAGAAAGACATCGGGTTCGTCTTCCCAGTCACTAATTATCAATTTGAACCGGTTTGGAAGGGAAAAAAACCGAACCGAACTGAAATTAATCAGTTTGAACCGATTTTCGGTTCGGTTCGGTTCAAAAAATTAAAAAAAATAATTCGGTTTGGTTGTTTATTTTGATTCAAAACCAGACCGAATCAGAAATGCTCAGCCCTAACGCCACCATTCATCATTTCGAATATATTTTATCCGCAGGTTGCATTTCCACGACAAAAAAATCCCATCAACCTCACACGTATCCGCTCGATCAAGAATACAAAGAAGAAGAAGAAGAAAACTTCTAATTATTCATTTTTTATACCTTCAAATGATTAATACATGCTACAAACACCACATTATAGTATAATATCAAACTCTACGGGGTGTAGCTTAACTGTTCAGATTCTAAGTTTGTTCCTTAAAAATCACCAGTTCGAGTCTCACAAACCTCAAGACCATTAAAGACTTATATGGTCGTTAACTTCAGGATCCGTAAGATTAGTCGAGGAACGCGTAAACTGGTCCAGATACCAACATTAAACTAAAAAAAAAATCATGCATGCATGGTACTATAAATTTTGCTTACATGGTGTTTTGAAACCATTAAGCAATAATTACAACCTTGAAGATAAAATATTTCCAGAATTAATATTGTTTTTCTTTTTCTTTTTTTTTTATTCAAGGAAGCATGGGAAAGAAGAAAACGAGAGAAGGACATGTAACCAGGCAACGGGCACTCACATCCCAACATCAATCGAAGGGAATAAAGCCATTTTTTATTTGAATAATCAAATAAAAAAGTCTATTTAAAAAATACAATAATTAATTTCACTTTTTTATTCTTTCGCCTGTTACTATCAAAAAATTAATGTAGGACAATATCTCTAGTCTTCCAGTTGGCCCTACACTATTTTTTTTTACTACTTCTCGTTAATTAATAGAATAAAGAAAACAAAAATATCAAAATCTTGAAAAGAAGAGATTCTCAAAATATCACAAAAAAAAAAAAAAAATCTGGCGATTTAAACAGCTGCATTTTATACCGACATTCCTCAGATCTTCCTGCACAGTTTGTGTTCTTTGCTATTCAACTTTTTTTCATCGGTCAATATTTTATCCAAAAAATCTCCCTTCTTTATTTTTATAGAAACCTCAAACTCACTGGTTTATCGCATGGACCCAAAATTTGGATAGTAAAAAAATAATATTTAGACGGTCAAGATTGTTTTGGTATTATTATTAAATTTAATATAATAGTTTAAAATTGAAAAACTGACTAGATTGTTTAATTAATATTTAATCACTTTACTAAATTCTGAATTGGGTTATAAATTTTATTGACTCCAATTATTATATTATACTTTATTCTATGATAAAATATATTAAAATTGATTACCATTAACCTAATATTTAATAATAAAATTAAAAAAATTCTAGAAATATAAAAAAACAAACAAAAAAAAGTTTAATTGCGTTTTAAAAAAACACAAATGAAGACACAAAGATAACGTTTGGGAATGCGGTGCAAATCATGTTTTTAAAAATTTAATTTATTTTTTGTTAAAAATTAAATTTTTTATATGTTTTGGATCGTTTTGATGCGCTGATCTCAAAAATAAGTTTTTTAAAAAATAAAAAAAATACTATTTTAATGCATTTCAGCATAAAAAATATTTTAAAAAACAATCATAACCTATAAACAGACCTTTTAAAGTTAAACTCGCATCCATTTTATATAGTTAACACTAATCACTTGAACGAAGAATCAAAATTAATATAAAATAATTAAAACAATATATTAAATCGTTAAACCGCCATCATGATTTTTAGTTGTTTTAATAATTTAATAATTTTAACTTTTTTATTTTTTGAGATAAGTATTATTGTCTTAACTATTATTTGTTATTTTTTTTATTTTTCAAAGTATTTTTTTAATAAAAATATATTAAATAATATATTTTTTAATATCATTATATTATAACTATTTAAAAATATAATTAAAAAAAAACTTTAAATCTTTTCAGAAGCGATCCTGCACGGAAAAAACAATCGGTGCCTTAATTTTGTTAGATAGATATTTTTGTTGAAGAGAAATGGGGCTATTATTGGCTACTAGGCAGTGTAGAGCTTTTCTCATGCGGTCCTCTCTGACTCTCTCTCTATCCATCTACGGCTTTCTTCTTTATTTCCATGACACTCATTTCATGGCGTAAAACTTGGGGATTTGGTAGGTGCCCAGTTGATGAGTTGTTCAAAACTTTATGTCTCAAGTAATTGCTGATAGATAAAGAACCAAGCTTTAAAAGGGTTATCAATAATATCCATCTTTGGATGAACATGATTTTCTGCAAAAAGTTGAGACGTTGTTTTTAGATTGGTTGTGGAGAGTGAATTCAAAGCAAAGTTAAGATTTTACCAAAAAGTTTACTCATTTTTATTTGCTTGTAACAGTTGGATTTGACCTCTTCCGTTTGCTTGCTTACATTGTTTGGTATCCTTGAACTACTGAGTTTTCAAAGCAGACACTTGGTTTGGTGGTCATATCTTAGGATTAAGATTGTTGGTTTTTTCTTTAATGATGCTGGGTGTTTGTGTTTATTTGTAGCTACACAATGAAAATAATGGATTTTTGTGAGAGGGGATAGTGATGCTTTGGTGGCATTGGAGATGGACAGGAGGAGTTGGTTATGGAGAAGGAAGTCTTCAGAGAAGAGTCCTGGGGAGACAGAGAGTTCAGGATCCATCTCTTCTCATTCTGAAAGATTCTCTGATGATCAGGTTGGTTCAATTTTGGGTTTTGAGTTTCTTGCGCATTGCTACCCCTTGAACCTCTTTGTTAATTGAAAAAAGAGAGAAAGAAGAGCAAATGGGAGTGATCTTTGGATATTGGAATGGATTTTCCCAATTTAGGATTTTCTTTTTGTGCCGTATTTGTCATGTCCTGTCACTCTTAAGATTGGTCTCAAATTATGTCCTTTTGCTCATCTTTCTGAGTTCACAAAAAATACTCTCAAAAGAAATTTCCCAAACGAATCCTGCTGTTCTTATCCTAGGATAGTTTCTTCCCGCACCTCCAAGCAGAATCCTTCTTATTTTGTATTGTCTTGTTAGGCCGTGAAGGTGTTGCTCGCTTGAAGTGCTTGTTTGGTTTTGCCTTCTGACAGAATATCACTGCAAAAAATTATGAGCATTTTTTTCTACAGCTTTAATTCTGGAGGTTGGCTGAAGCAATTCAGATATAAATGAGCATTTCTAAATTGACTAGTATGAATCTATGGCCTAGGCTTGAGTCCATCTTCTCCTTAATAGAGGGAGTAAAGTTTGAATAGTGAATTCAATTCCTTGAACTCTTTGCAGTTCCAACAATCCCATCTCTTTCATAAAGTTTCGTCAGCATCTTCTTTAATGTCTGCTAGTTGCTCAGGCTCTTCACTTGTAGTGTTGCTGTCTGCTACCCTCCTCATTGTGATGTGAAGATTGAACACGGTTTAATACTTGCTCTACGGATTCTTGGATGTTGCTGGGGCTAGCTCCTACTTGACTTGAAACTTCTTGGACATAGCTAAAAATAATTTCAAACTTGCCCAAAAAAATTTCTTCAACCATCTGAAATATGCTCTAGTATGGATTGCATCTGCTCTGCAAGGCATGCATCATCCATTCAGTTTCAGTGGAAGAAGAAGAAGCACAATTAGAATTAACAGCAGTTTCATGTGGGACCATATCCATATTTTAAAAATGTTCCTTTCCATTCTGAAGGTGAAATGGGTATTTACGATCACTTGAGCAGTTGTCTATGAGGATACCTATACTTTTTGAATCTTAACCAATAGAATTCCGCTTGGCTTGAATCTTCATATTACATCACCCACTTAGTCTCTTCACCATCCTGATTCTACATGGATCAGGGATGATGATTTTTGTTCTGTGAATCTTAATTTATTAGGCTGGCACCTGCAGTTTAACTCTCTACAATCAATTTAGTTTCATTTTAGGTTCTGTTTAGTAGGATGGAATTCCTATTCTTATTAAAAGGATGCCCACTCCTTTTCCTGTATCTATATAAAAACTCTGGTAAGCTTTTGAAACTGAGAATTGAATATCTTATTGTCTTATTGATTCTCTATTATATCATTGTGTCCTTGTTTTAATTGATGCTGGAGAAATTCTGATTTTTCTTTCTTTCTTCTTGGCAAAGGTATATCCAACTCATAATCCTCAATCACCAGAAGTTACATCTGAAGCTTTACTTACTGATGAAGACATTAGAGACAATGTGAGGACCTTAACAGATAAACTATCTGCTGCTCTCCTGAACCTTAGTGCCAAAGAAGAGTTGGTAAAGCAGCATGCCAAAGTTGCAGAAGAAGCAGTTTCAGGTATTTATTCCATTTTTTTCCTGCTCTCATTCAAGGTTGAGCTAGTGTTTGGTTTCTTCTAAATTAGAAGAATACAAACTTGTTAAATAAAAAATATATATCAAGGCCACCCCAGTTTGTAAAGCTAGTGTTGTTCCGAGATACCAGTTAAATCCCTCCCATGATATAGGTATAAGAGCAGGGAGGGATTAAAGCTGAAGGAGGGCTTTTCTCTATGGTGTAACCCGGCCATTAAAAAAAAAACAAAAAAGTAAAAGAAAACAATCGATGGCATTTTTTAGAGATTGTCCACAAACCTCTTTTTATTATTTTTTTTTCCAACACCATCCCTTTTCTTATCCTAATTAGGATGCGATCTATAACCTTCTTCAAATATCTGTATTATCAGCTATTATTAATTTTTCTGCCTCAAATTCTAGGGTGGGAGAAAGCTGAAAAAGAACTGTCAGCTTTAAAGCAACAAATTGAGGCTGGTACTAAGAAGAACTCTGGACTTGAAGATAGAGTTTCTCATCTGGATGCAGCACTTAAGGAGTGTGTGAGGCAGCTAAGACAATCAAGAGAAGAGCAAGAGAGAAGGATCAATGAAGCTGTTACCAAGAAAATTTGCGAACGGGAATCAACAAAGTCTGAGCTTGAGGCCCAGCTCATTGAGCTCCAGGCTCGACTTCAAACTGCAAAAAGTGATGCCACTGTGTCAGCTGATTCTGAGTTATGGCAAAAGCTTAATGCTGTAGAGAAAGAGAATTTGTCCCTTAAGCGTGAGCTCTTTTCTCGAGCTGAGGAGATACAGGTTAGAATTTTGGAGAGGGACTTGAGCACCCAGGCTGCTGAAACAGCAAGCAAACTACAACTGGAAAGTATAAAGAAGCTTGCTAAACTTGAAGCTGAGTGTCGCAAGTTGAAAGCCATTGCTCGTAAAGCATCAGCTGCTAATGATCATAAATCTTTAACAGCCTCTTCAATTTGTGCTGAGTCTTTCACAGACAGCCAATCCGATAATGGGGAGAGGCTACTGGCAATTGAAAGTGATTCATGCAAGAGGAGCGGCTTGGAAATGAATGAATGTGATCAAATTTGCTCTGACTCATGGGCATGTGCTCATGCTACCGAACTTGATCAATCCAAGAAGCAGAGGCCTATTGGAAGAAACGTAATGGCCCCTTCTTTAGAAATTAATCTCATGGATGATTTTCTGGAAATGGAAAGACTTGCAGCTTTGCTAGATACAGAAAGTGGAATTTCTTACCTTGAGGCAGGACCTGTATCAGATAAAGGAAATGGTAGTGGAAACCCATTGAAAGAAGAACTTGAATCCATCATTAACAGGACTACTGAACTGGAGGAGAAGTTGGATAAGATGGAAGAAGAAAAATTTAAATCAGAAATGGCCTTGACTGAATGCCAGAGGCAGCTTGAGACATTAAGGAGTCAGCTGAAGGAAGCAGATGCAAAGATGGAGGAGCTGCAAGATCTGTTGACTCTTGCAAATGAATCAAGACAAGCTAGAGAGGAAGAGATAATGCGATCTGATTCAAAGAGAAAAGAGACAGAATCACAACTCAGAATTGCTGAAGCTGAGATCAAAACCTTGCTTTCTAAAATTGTTTCATTAGATGCAGAGGTTGAGAAGGAGCGTGCTTTGTCAGCTGAAAATGCTGCAAAGAGCCAGGAGTTGGAGGATGAGCTCTCAAAAATGAAATGTGAAGTTGAGCTCCAGCATGAGATTGAGCGCAAGCGTATTGCCAGCTTTAACGAAGAGTTGAAGATAACACAGGTCAGTATCTTAAGACTCACTTGAAGCTCGATATCTATTCCCATTTCAAATTCATAAACGTTGCATTTAATTTTAATTGAGTCCACTTACATGGTCTTTGGTGCCTAAAACTGCAATACATATTGATCCCCTTGCATTTTTCATCTTTGCCGCAATACTCTGTTACAGCAACTTATAGCAAGCCAAGTCAACTAAATTGTGGCGTGAAGCTCACCAATTAGAACACATAACAGATTTCTTTAAAACATTGATTTTGTGAATTCACAAATTTTTATTGCTTGTTTGTTATTTGACCATTTAAAGCCAATGCTTGACAGAATGGCAAATGTATTGTGAAAAATACAAGGCTATAAAATGAAGATTCAAACTCACCTTTTCCCTGCATTGTTATATGCAAAACCCAAATTGTGGAATTTAATTGATAAATAAACCTACCGTCACTGTACTTTTCTGGAATAAAAATGTCCTGAATTCTTTCATAGTGATCTGCATTCTGGGATAATTCAACTGGTATTTATTTATTTATTTATTTTTCAAATTTCAAAGTCTCATGAGAGGGAATGTTTAGACTAGAAATACCATTGTTGATATTCCCTCTTGCTTGCCGATTTACAAGCCATTTAAACTTAAATTTTGCAAACTCAAGTCTCTCCATCTAATATCTTATACTCATTGTCCATTTCAAATTAACTTCCATATTGCAAATGTTCTACAAAAGCAATGGTCCCTGTTGCACTTTTGTTCTTTTCAATAATTTTCTTTTAGTTAGCCACTTGATTAAATTATTAGAAACGATATCTCGAAGAGATTAAAATATTTTCTTTATCATGCTTTTGGATTAATTTCCATTAAAACGTGCAGTTTTACCTTTACAAGAAAAAAAAAGGTTTCAAAGCCACTTTCAGATTTCCTTTCATGAATTTTTCAACGACATCCTTTGTCAGAATCATATTCGGTCTTGTAAAAACCAATTGGTATCACAGTTATGATTGATGTGAGATACCTAAAATCTTTGTATATCTGGATGCACGCTAATCATGACTTGATCTGTTAAACATAACTGGGTTAAAGAACAGGAGTAATTTGCTAAAAAACCTGCTTTCTTAATTTGGTATTCATATCTTCTGTTTCATGGCGCAGGAGAAAGAGCTAGCTGTTGCTGCAAGTAAACTTGCCGAGTGCCAGAAAACCATATCTTCTCTTGGTCTTCAATTGAAATCTCTTGCAACTTTGGAAGACCTGCTTGATTCTGATAAATCATCGGATGTCAGTAGTGAAGAATCAAAGGATCATGAGAATGGTGAACGCTGGAGATTAGATCTTGGAAATCAATCTTCAGGTAGAGATTCTGAGGCTATCCAAGTCACCGGAGGTGCTTTAAGATTAAAGAATGGCGGTGATTGGGAGTCGTCATTATCATTAAACTCGAGCTTTGTTTCTGAAAAAACCCGAAGTGGGTTTGGAAAGTTTTTCCCCAGAGGTCAGAGTAGGGCTCCAAATGAAAACTAGTATATGTTAAAAATAACATTTAAGGAATCCACTAGGTAATAAGTTTTCCATTGTAAAGCATTCATTCTTGTCATAAAAAAAATGCAGATTCCTTCTTTTGAATCTGCAGTTGTATTTATATACATATCACCTCTTGCACAAACAGATCATCCATGGAAAAATATATTTATACATAAGAAATAATGTTCTTCCTGCTATCATTTGGTGCCTTTCAGATTCATACGTTTATACATTGCACATCCCTATCCCTGTGTGCAAGTGTTCGCGTGTATGGGTTTGCATTTGCGTGTATCCACACGCATGTTAGAAACTTCGACAAACATGGATGTATTCCTCTTGAACTGACGAGGTCTCGTGGCTTCTCACACCTGTTTGGCTGGTTATAAAGACGAAAGCAACAATCCAATAGGGAATTTGCAACGAAAAAAGAACAAAATGATCTGTGCGGTTTGGCTGTTTTGGAGAGGTGAAAAAAAGACGAGGTTTAGTTTTCTTGATTGCTTTTATATACTAACTAGTTAGGTGTCTCGAGGCATACTTTTTTTTTCCCATAAAAAATATTAAAAAAATATAAAATTTAAGAGTGTTGGGTTTATCTATAAAAAAAGACCAAAGAACTTTGGACATTTTATTATTACAGACCCAAGAATCTTAGGTCTAACTGTAATCTGGACTCTTTAAACTTGAGTCGGGACGCAAGATCCAAGGGCCTTGGATCCGGACACCGGACCCAATAGCTTGACACCGGACCCAATAGCTTTGAATTTAGACACCTGACCCAAGTGACTTGGCCCTGGCGGGGTTGGAAGACCCAAGAGACTTGGATTTGTGCCCTTGCCTCTCCCAAGCAACTTGGGTCAGACGAACCTTCCAACCCTAAGTTTCTTGAGTCTGAAAGATATGCCTGGCACAAGTTAGTAGTAGGGGTGAGCAAAAAAACCGGAAAACCGATTAAACCGAGAAAACCGGAAAAAAAATAACTGAAAAAACCGAACCGAAAAAAAAAACCGATTAAATTTTTAAAAAAACCGGCCGGTTCGGTTTGATTTCGGTTTTATAACCAAAAACCAAAAAAACCGAACCGAACCGAAACCGACAAAAAACCGGAAAAAAACCTAGCCAAACCGAAAAAACCGAGCCAAACCGAAAAAAACCGAGCCAAAATCGAAAAACCGAGCCAAACCGGTTTGAACCGGTTTTTGCCCTAAAAAAACGAACCGAACCGAACCGAAACCGGTCGGTTTGACCCGGTTTCGGTTCGGTTTCGGTTTTTTTTTTCAAAAAAAAAATTTTCGGTTTGGTTACTTTTTTTGATAAAAACCGAACCGAACCAAAAATAATCACCCCTAGTTAGTAGTAGTAGTAGTAGTAATAATAACAATAATAATAATAATTGATTATCCTTAAAATCAAATCTATGTTTTTTTTTTTTTATAGTAATAATATTTATTGTAATTTTAATAATATTAATAATAATATTTAACTTATCCGTGCTTTTATTTTTCAATCTTTTAAATTTTTTTTTATGTTTTTCTTTGATGGTAGTAATATTTTTTTTTAAAATCAGGTAATGATAATAACAATAGTAATAATAATTCTTAATTTTACCCTTTAAATCAAATTTATTATTGTTTTTCAATATTAATAATATTTTCTACAAATTTATTAATTATTATATGAATAATATTAATTATAATACAAATTATAATAAAAATAATATTATTTTTAATATTTATTATAATAAAAATCATAATATTTATATCACAAATAATAATATTTTAATACTACTACTTTTAATTATAATAAAAGTAATAATATTTAGAATACAAATAATAATATTTATTATATTAATAATAATAATGAACTTGTCTAGCTAAAGTTTTTATAGTAATAATTGTTTTTTTAAAAAATTATTAACGATAATGATAATAATAATAATAATAATTGTTATTATTATTTTTTCATTTTTCTTCTCTGCAGGGTTTGCAGACCTAGCCGCCCGAGTATGCGAACCTAAGGCGTGGGTCAGAAGAGACCCCAACGTGCAGGTTTGCAACCAGCAAGCGGTTCTGCAGAGTCAGGCGCGCTAGGCTGCAGACCCCATGCTCGCCTGGGTCTTCACCCAACGCGGGGCCTGCAGACCCATGCGTGTGGGCATGCAGACCTGGTCGTCAGGTCTTCAGCAAGGCGTGCGGGTTTCCTAACTCCTGGGGCATGGCAGCCCAATGCTAGGTGTTTACAGCTTGGTGCTGCTGCCAGGCTCGCTGGCTGTCCCTAACGTCAGGCCTTGACAACCCCAACACGAGGTGTTTATTTGCTGGGCTGCTGTCAGGCGTGCGGGTCTGGCCGTAGTGTCCTGGCCTGAAGCCGAGCGCCAGGTGTCTGCAACCTGGGTCATGTAGCCCCACCAAAATCCGAATTGACCATTTTCTTCCCAACCAAAAAGACAACCCCACCCCCTCTAGTCTCTGCAATTCTATGTGGTAAGGGTATCTCTGCCATTACACCTCCCCAACCCACAATGTTTTTAGCAAAGAGCAAACTCAAATAATGCAATCCACAATGAAAACACTCACAGTCTATAGTAATTCTCCTATAGTACCGAACAATACAATCTACAATAAAAGCACTTACAATTCATAATAATTCAGTTTATAGTAAAATATTGATCTCTTTTAGTTATAATTAATATGATAAATATGTAACAGCATTGTTTTTTTTATATATATAAAAAAACAAAAGTAAAATACATGGTTTAAATGTGAATAACCAGCGACTAAATGCTATGGATAAACAGGTAATCCACACCAAAATGTTTCTGACATTTCACCAAGATAAAGAAGAAACGATAGGGTGTAGAAGCACGTTGAGAATTGAAAGACCCTCTTCCATTTAATCTTTCTCGAGCAAATCATAGAAAACCTGTGGTTTTCTGTACTTTGAAACGCAGAGAGTCTGAAACCAAAAATACTTGATACATCAGTTCTATGAATAAATAGCATGAGCCTCGTATGAAAAGATCTTCAAGATTCAACACATTTCTCACAGGAGCATTGCAAGGGTTAGCTGCAATTGTACAAGTGATCAAGAAAAGATTCCTCCATGGATTAATTAATCAATTTAAATGCTATTTGGAAATACATCTCTGGATTCGGAAAAAAGTTAGAATAGCATATCATGCATATGGCTAAATTTGTGAATACTTGCACTGTTAAGCTTGTGAACATTTTAATACGAAACTTAAAGATTCAAATTGAAGGCCAAAGAGAGAAATAATACAAAAATCTAAATCTCAGAACCTGATAATATACCTGCATAGCATATGCTATATGGATCAATGTTGGTTCTGACCATGGCCTTCCGATAAATTGGAGGCCGATAGGCAACCCATTTTTGTCATATCCAACCTGTCATACATAATTCAGGTTAGCAGAAGAAAACTGATACCGATGATGATGAGACAGCGATAAAGATCATTACTGGAACGGTAACTGCTGGCAATCCCAGAAAATTTCCTGCTATCTGATACCGAACTAGTGCAGCTGCAACAATGAAAATGGTTTGAGTGATTATTCAATTGTATTTGTATTTGGCTACTTTCATGTACAGTAAAGCAATTTGATACATTTTCTGTTAAAATCTCGTTATGTCCTGAACTTCATACCTCCATTAATGTAGTCCAGCTCACCAGTCTTGAGAGCATCATCGAAAATTGGGTATGCAGTTACGCTGTTTTATAGAACAGATGAACATTAAGCATCGGAAGATGGAAGAGCATTTTGATGTCAAACTTCACTTTTTCATACATCCAAGATGCTTTACAGTAGAGAACAAGAAGAATATAGAGTAACCTGAGCCCTTCAAAACAAATATAGGGAATCGTGTACAACACCAATAAAAGGAGAAAACAATACCCTACTGTCGGTGTGACAATGACATCTGCTTTTGTAAATATATTCCTGTGAAATTGCATCTGCCGGCTCCTGCAAATACATAGAATCTTGTATCATTCACGTATTCATGAAATGAGGACAACCAAATGAATAATTATGTAGGAGTCAAAATGGTAAGTGACTGGCTAATAACTAACAAGTAAACTCCACTGGGAAGTCATCTGTATTCGATGATGACTCAAAATGCTGATGACAAGTGATTGGCTTATTGAAGTTTAAAGATGAGCTCGAAGTCAGAATCAATGAAAGTGACTTGTGAACACTTTGATAGAATTTATACAAAAGTATATTATGACATAATACTAGAATTCACTACAGAATACGAGCAGGGGTTTGAAGGGAAATAGCCCTAAGCTTCAACAACTTTTGCATGAACCCGCTGCTGCTAGAACTGAATATACTAACCTGTGTTTAGGACTCTGACACTTTACCATAATGAAAAACTGGCCAGCTAAACAGTAGAATTACTTTGTCATAGATAACTAATAGCGCTAGAGGTACCGTGTAGATTTGGGGTGGAAAAGAAAATCTTGCCATTGATATGTACTTAACACGAAGCTTCAGTAATGGAGTATTTGAAACAAGAAGTCACCACAAGATAAATACCAGAAAGGTTAATATAAAATGCAGCGTTTGAAGGCTTATCATGATGTTATTGCAGCATTTGAAGATAGATTCTCAGAATTTACTGATACAGGAAGCTGGCATTTGATTTAACATCAAATTTAATTTCAACTGTAAGCATAAAAGAAATTAAATAAATTTAGGCTGTAATGCACCTGAGTTTCTGAGCCTTTATATACTCTTCACCACTGAAAGAACCATATACACAAAGTGCTACCCTTAAATCCCATCCTGATTCTGCATTATCCCTATTTCAAGAGCACAGAATATCATCATCCACATTTTAAAATGTTTTATTGAAAAGAAGGATGAAAATGTGTTAGCCAGAGGTAACATACAACTTCTCTAGATAAGAACTAAGTGCAGCAGTGCACTCAGATCCGATTGTTAAGTAATGTGCGAGGCGCATTGATTCTATGTCTGGTATGGTAACATCTACAGTCTTGCATGTAAGAGGCCATAAAACATTAGCATAGAGTGGACAGGGACGAAACTAATGAAGAGCTTCCTTGAAAATATTGTAAACAAGTTTCTTTACAACAACAACATACTATTCGAGAAAATATATTTATTTTCATCAAAATTTGTAAAATATTTAATATTATATTGCCATACCTTCCACCCAAACTTCTCAGAAAGCTGGTGCAATGCTTGGGAACAACATGTTCTAATATCATCACCGCAATCACTAAACCACTAAGGGACCCGTTTAGTGGTTAAAGAATAAAAGAAAGGAATCAGAAGAATGATCCGGTGCGTGTAAAGTAACTTGAGACAACAACATATAGCGAATCCAAGGTTGAGAAATCCACTAACCTCCCCATATCTTGCCAATATGACGTTTGACACTGAATTTGTTGATTGCAGCAGTGGGAAGTATACCTTTGGCTGATAGTTTCAGAAACAAAGAGAGAAAAGATTGTCTTTTGTCAGATGTTACTCTGAAATAGTCTAGAAGGCCATTTTCAAAGAGTTCCCAGACCTGTAAAGAAAACTGCGGAGCAGTTTCTTACCAGCGGTATAGCAGAGGTTTCATGGGAAGGAAGTGGGCCATTTATAGCTGCATAACTGGAAAATAAAAAAAAAGATACTTTATACTCTACATGAAAATCATAAAATGGCATCCAAACAGACACTTAGAACTCAGATAAAAAGTTCAAATTAAGAGAGGACACTGACACTATAAACGCATCCTCTATCGTGCCTGCTAATACTCCTACCATCCCAACTGTCCAGTTCAGAGGAAGAACACTGAAAAAATGTAAAATTTATCTTCACAACATCGAAAACTCATCTACATTGAGAAATCCAAAGATTTATGAAATGAAATCAAGCTAGAAATGAGCTCTCACCCAGAGTGAGGTACACGCCCGAAAGTTGGTTTGAAACCAACAACACCACAAAGAGCTGCAGGCATTCTCACGGATCCTGATTACATTATGATGAAAGATGTATTTATTTAGACATTATTGACATGATACATGGTACTATAAGTAACAATTTTGAAGAATTTTCTGGCATAAACGTCAGAACCTTCCATCAAACATAAATTTATTAACTTGTTAAGAAATATTTTAATTGCATAGGAAATCTTGGGTTGCTGCAGAAAAGAAAGATTTATTTTCTTAGCTCAAGGAATTACAGAAAATACTCGCAGGGAAGTTAAAACAAGAATGAAGTTAGTGTCTGCCTATTGACATGGCAATGGACTTCATAAACTGGGAAATGGCAATTGCAGGTGTTATTCTTTTTCCGTGATTAGCTACTGTATTCAGTTATTCTACATATAAAACCAAAGAAAGATTACCGTTTAGTGAGAATGCTTCAACTCAGCTTGATAACAATAGAGTTTTCCAGTTAAGGATGGATTTAAATTACCTCCCCCATCAACACCAAGGGCAACAGGGCAAAGTCCTGCAGCTACCACAGCAGCTGATCCGCTAGATGAACCTCCAGAGATCATGCCAGGATTGTATGGATTTCTAGTAGCCCTACAACATTCATAATTATGGAAATGCCATCATTGTCTTTAATAATCTTTCAGATGCGTTAAACATATAAGTATAATTTATTTATGACGTTACAAGAAACAAGAGATCGTAATGTATTTGGGTTACGAGTTTCAACGTTTCATGTAGGATATTATTCAAATTTATCAGTGGAGAAAGGAAGATTAGTCTTACCCATAGTGAGGATTTATTCCACTTGTTCCAGCTCCAAGCTCATGCATATTGGTTTTTCCAATAATTACAGCACCACATGATCTGAGACGCATAACACAGCAAGCATCACCTTTACAAGATCTGAATTTGTGCAACCACTTTGTCCCACCTAGAAAATTCAATTTTACATCATCAGTAAAACACAGAAAAAGAAGATTTATAAGCACAAGAATCAAGTGGAGCAATTTTTCGAATAAAACAACATGGTCATTGATGAAGTACCTGTTGTCGGATAAGGGCTACAGTCTATTTCATCCTTTATTGCAATTGGAACTCCATCTAGAGCTGATATTGGCTCCCCTGGAATGAAACAGAACAAGTAGGAGTTTCAGAGCATGCTCAAAGCGACTAATATAAACTAGTGAACTAGAAGAATGAGACCATCAATAAATTCAGACCCAATACTTTTCACGAGATAAACAGTGCACCATTGATGGAAAGAGGGTTGAATGAAACTGCTATATTCTCATATGCAAAGATTTACTCATGAGTTTCAATTAAGACTACCTCTTTCATACCGACGAGTTGATTCTTTAGCCTGCCTTAAAATATCTTCAGCATCATAATTAATAAAAAATGCCATGTCCATTGGAGGACTGGAAGATTCACGGATGGCAGTTACTAATTGTTCTGCAACCTGTGCTAACGAGAAAAGCATCAAGAACTTATGGAAAACTGCAGTATAAACTGCATTGATATAATTTACATGACAAACTTGTCGGCAACAAGAAAAGAGACTGAAAGAAATTCTTTGAATCATGTAATTAGACCTTTGAGGTTTCAAATGTATGCGCAAGTTACAGCGCTTACATTTGAAACCTCAAACAAAAAAGGAAAAGAGCATTTCATGAAAGAAATGGCTAAGAAATGATGTACCATGCATGGAGTTATTTCTCCTGAGCTGTAGGCTTTAGAATAATCCATTATTGTCCAGCGACGGAAAGATGGCTTCAATCCATTTACAATTTTCTCTGAAGGCAGAGGCAGACAGTTAATTGCCTGCTGAACTTGCTCAGACGGTGATAGACCAGAATCTATGTGCTTGACTTCTTGTTCATTGAGCTCTGCAGTGATGAACTCAAATCAAAATCTTTCTCATGGAACTCCAATGGAAGAAATACAAATGGCTGATAATGGTATAATTGTTTTAAATCTTGTAAGACCAGAATTTCCTCTTCAAGACGTAATCAATGCTAACTCTTCTGTAACTATAACCAATTTACAGCTTGTGAACAGTATCAAAGATAGTATAAGAGTTAGAAACTTAAAGGTAGTGAACCTACCTTCAAATGGATGCATAGGGACGTACACAGGCGATTCCTTCAGTTCTGCATTTGTAACTAGCTGCAAGAGTTGCAAGCATTCACGAGTATTTGACATAGAATATCAAAATTCAATGTGAGATAAATGCTTGTCCTTGCTATGAAGGAAAAATGAGGCCTTAAAATGTGATTCTAATATACATAGGAACAGCTTGCAAGATGTGTATACATAGAATATCTGTTCATGCCAGTTTGATTTTGACTTTCATTTTTGACACCCCAGGTGACATGGATGTCGAATTATGGCTCATGAATTCAGACCATTTCTATATATATCTACTGGGAAGCTTACATTATTCTACATGAAAAGCGCTCATAGCTGAATCCTAGTCAGAACATTCGCAAGTAAGATTTCTAACTGGAAACAAAAACGCTTTGAAATCCAATATCTGACTCTAAATTATTCTAATACCAAAAGAAAATATAATTCTGCATCAATAAATTTCAATGAATTATGCACACATTCTGTATATTTGGACAAAAAAATATGATTAGTTAATTATGTCTTGTAAATTTCTTCTGATGGGCAGTAGATTCGAGAGGACTGGATCCTATGAATAATAATAAGGAAACAGTAAAGCTACTGCCAGGTATCCAGTGGAACTCTTGACAACTAGATTGAATGAGACAGTGCAGGTTTTGTTTCACATAGACTGGCTGTATTTTGAGACAAAAGTACAACCATTAAGACTCACACATTACTCTTTTGTACCATTCCCCTACAAAGAGACACAGAATAATTTGTTGGTGGTTAATTTTTGTCACGTTAGGTGCTTATAATGGATCATAATCGGTTTGTTTTAATTTCATTTAAGGTAATATTATTACAAAGATTTAAGTACATGCTTCTGCAGATTTAAGTTTGGTGAGGAAAAAGAGAGCTTTGAAGTGAAGTTACGAAAAAGGTAGCTGTGGATGGATTGGGGCATGTGGGGTAACAAATGTAAACAAGTTTTAAGGCTCTGACAGCAAATGCACGTAACCTAGCTGCACCAATAACGACTACCATGTACAATTAGGAATATGTGGACCCTAGGGTAGTTTAAGCCTTAAAGATGATTCAGAAAAGTACAGGTGATGTTTCTTGATATGGTTTTGATTATATTCAATGATTAGTAAAATTTTGATGCAAAAGGGAAAGAAGATGCCGACAATTAACTAGAAATGCAAAAGTGAAAGAAGATGTTGACAATTAACTAGGAAGGAAATGTAACAAATTAGTAATTGCATGATTGGTCATTCATAAGATGAACGAAATTAAGAACTGAGCTACTACTAAAAAAAAACCACGATGAAAAAAATGGGAAAGACAGACCTTGTGAATCAGATTGTTTCTCTTCAAAATGTACAGCAGGAATGTTCCAAAAATCCGCGACTCGAGAAACCAGGCGAAAATCTTGACAGGAAATCCAGCCATGCGAGGAGCTTATGAAACAGACGCAAATTTTAGCGCATATATGCACACATTAGCCAAACAGCATGAAAATTAACTCAAGCATATGTCTGCAACAAATATATTCAGGCAAGTATAGGCATATGCAGAAGGGCATATATACTAAGCAAGACTTCAATAGCTTGCCTTGAAGTTTCTGCTTTTGGTAAATATGGTTTTAATTAATGATGAAGAAAGGACCGGTTTTAATTAAATGATGAAGAAAGGACCTGAAGCACAACGAAACTAGTCTAGAGTAAGTGATTTCACTATCATTGTTTCCAGGATCAATAAATTGTAAACATTATTTAAATCAAACAAACAAAAGTACTCTGCTGCAGGAAGATCTGTTCAAGCAACCTGACTTGATAGAATCTCTGTCCAAACAGTTAGTTTCAGTACCAAATTAACAAAAAGTCGAGAATTTTGCGAGAAAGAACATCCAACCATGGTTGGCTTGATAGTTATGATATGTTGGTTCAAGATTCTCTGCCTATAGAGTGATAGAATGGTAAATGAATCTCAATGCTTCAGATTAAAACACTGAAACTTGTCTACAAATATCTCATCAGCAAAAACTCATCAACTTAACCCTACCATATTGAACTTGAACCTTGATTGTTTCTGTGATAAGGCTATATGCAAAAGAACCTTAGCAATCGAAAGTGAAGTATATGATGGAAGATGGAATTGAAAATGAAAACCTTTGACATTGGCTTGCAGATAGAATTCATCACTGTCAGGGCCAAGATTAACATTCTCCACAGGCTTGTAGACCACACCTTTAGCTCTGAACAATCCCATGTGAAAGTGGTAGGTTTTGGACAAAGAAGCAGTAGTGCTGAGAGAGGTTAGCAAGAACAAAGTGACACAGCCACCACCAAAAGATACATGTAGACGAGTCAAAACCAAAAAGGCGAAAACGATAAGAAAAATGCTGTGCTTGATTGAAAGCTAATATTAACTGCTCCAGTGATAAACAGTTATGGCACGAGAAGTGTAGAAAAAAGAAGAGAGAGGGAGAGAGTCGTTTTCAAGAAAGGTATGAATTTGGGTCGAGAAAATAAAAGAAGATGATGGATGGTCAGCAGCAACTCTTGTTTCTTAAAACAGTAGATTGCTTGGCGGGTCAAAACTGCAAGTCGAAAGGCTTATTTTGTTTGTTTCTTCTTTTCTTCTTGCTTAATGGTTTCTCTTGCTCTATTCCTCAATCCTCTGCATGTGACTCTGTCAAGGTCTTCTCAGTTTCTTGTCAAGCAATGAAAGAAATTCAAACGTAGATATACTAGCCCACTTGTCCTTTTACACAAAAGAAGAAGAAAAGGCTGTGCAGATTGATGTCATTAGGGGGTGACAATGGCTGGTTAACGAGGTTGAAAGTGACTTTTCAAATTATTTTATGTATTTTTCAATGGTTCTAACATCCTCCTATGACCACTGAAAAACATCTGCAGAAACAAGGAAGTCAAATTTAAGGAATTTTATTTTTATAAATTTATCTACAATAATGTCGTTTTATAGCTTTTGTATAGAAAAACCAAAACGATATCTTTTAAGAAAATTAAACTGGATTAACTTAGCTAACTGAATCCAGCAAACTTAAAGAACAGAAGAAAATCTCTTGGGGAGTTTAATGAAGAGCAGTGCCCCTCTGGATTCATTTGGAAACCAATGATGGCTAGAAGTGCAAAAAAAGCCATCTAACCGTTAGATGATTGTCTGTTTTGTGGAGTTTCATTGTTTAAATGAATAGTAAAGTTTTTTTTTTTTTTAATTTAACTTTTATTTTTTTTAATTTCTTCATAGAATTTAAACCTTTAATATTATCATTAAACTCTTATGTTTGGTATTGTGATAGCTTTTGTGGTTATAGTTTAAAAAAATAAATTTTAAAAAATCACTTTTAATTGAATTTGTTTGATTAAAATATATGTTTGATTAAAACTATGATTGAAATTTCTGTCTAGCAAAAAACATATTCAATATATTTAGTTAAAACAGTGATTGAAATTGATGTTATAATAAAATAACAAAAAAAACATATTGTAATTTTTAATTTTGCAATTGCAATCCAAGCTTTGCAATCTACATCTCAACAAGAAATTCATTCAAATTTGTCAAAAAATAAAATTAGTTTTTTTTGTTGCCGGAGTCAAACTCGCTTGATGTAATCCTATACAAATACAAACTCTCTAAACTCTTAAAAACAATTTATAATTCTTTTGTTAATACAGCTGTTTTTTGAACTAAAAAAAATTTTGAAAATTGTTTCTGTCTATTTATTTTATCAATAATTAAAAAAAACCAACAATAAAAAAGAAACAAGTAAAAGAAAGTATAAGAGAGTGATTTACTGAAAGCATGTAAAAACTACTTCAATTAAAATAAACTGAGATTGAACCTTATTTATTAATAGGTCTCATGAAACCAAATCACGTGTTCTTTTTATAACCAAACATCATATAATTGGTCGCGTCCAAAACAGACAGTCCTAAGTAAGTATATTTGAAGTATATTTGAGAACCATGGGCCTTTGCATTTAAGAGTGTCCACGTCGATAAAATTACCGAAATTTTTGGTCCATCAGCAAAATCCATTTGTGGGAATTTCTGAACCTCGAAAAAATTAAAAATTGGAAAACCTTAGATTTCCTTTTATTATGTTTTTACCAACAAAATAATAATAATAATAATAACAACTAAAAAATTATAATAACAATAATAATAAAAATAGGTAAGTAGTTGAAGTGATGATTTAATTTCCTTAACTTTCTATCTACACCAAAAAAAAAAAAAAAACCCACCTTCCAAGAATGTTTTTATAAAACTATTTTTTAATTAAAAACTCATTAAAATAATCTTTTTTATTTTTAATACCACCATCATGTTAAAAACATTTAAAAAAGCATCAATTTTATGTTTATTCAAGTAAAAAATAATTTTAAAAACACTTTAAAAAACAAGTTGAATCCAAAAAACAAACATACATTTAGATACCGTTTGTTTTTACGTTTGAAATGGTGTTTGGGTGCATTTTAAAATACATCTAGCTTAAAAAGACATTAAATTGATATTTTTTTTACTGTTTTGGGTGCCTTTAATATGCTGATGTAAAAAATAAAAAAATTTAATATATTATAAATAAAATATATTTTTAAAATATAAATATTTTACACCGCATTACCAAACTCAAACAAAAAAGGGATGGCCCAACCATCTAACATAGTACAACCACCTTTTTCTTCTTCATTATTATTATTATTATTATTATTATTATTGTAGAACGTCTATCATTACAATAACTCCAAGTCTTTCTAACTACGGATTTGTCTGGGACCATTACATTCATCACATGTTATGGTTGGGGGGCATGTCCCCATCTATTTAATTAAGATGAAAGGAACGATTTTATTTTTAGTTTTCAAAGTTGATATTACTAAGCCAATTTTCATTTCAATTTCTTTTATATTGGATTTTAGATGAATTATTAACGTGGAACTGATATGTTTACTATAGATTTTCTTTTTTTAAAAAAAATAATAATAATCCAAATATAGGATAATAATGTGATGAATAAATCGATTTAATATTTATACCATAAAACAACACTTAACTGTATTATTTAATCAAGACTAGGTTGGTGTTATATGGGTGGCAGTTGGATAGTTTTAGGTGTATTTGAATTGCTGCTAAAACAACTAGTAACGATAATGTGCGACGTGCTATTGATTTTTTTTATAGATATTTTCATAAATTAAAAAATTAAGATACCGAAAATTATTTTTATTTTTTAAAAAAAATCAACAATATTTTTTTCCTGAAACTATCCAAAAATTTTAAACATGTAAATACATAATAATTTTAATTGGATTGTCAACTAATTGATTTTACTTCCATCTATGTTAATCAAATAATTTAAATTATATTAATTTAATAAAAAATTTAATTAACTTTGGTATGGTCATTTGCGAAATGACAGTATACCTCCAAGGTCTCTTTATCTTAAATACCGTAAATTATATATGGTATGTGTTCTACAACCCAAGCCTAGGTAGCTATGGTAGGCTAGGCAACACATGACTGAGGATGACAGCTTGATTGATGCTCCTTGATACGATTAACGAAAGGCAATCAGGGAATTCCTTTTACCGTCCGATCAACGAGACACGTGAAGTTGGAAACAGATTCATGTGATCATCAACTGGCATTTGATCTGCTGCTGAGAGCTCTTAAAGGTGTGCTTGAGATTTTGACTCCAATCCAGGCCGTTCATTTCTTGATTGCTGCTGCTGAGTTGCATTCGAGGCTTCATGACTGGGGCAAGAAGAAGGACGACAGAGCACACCGCAACCACCACTGAGAAGGATGATACATCATTATAAGATACTATCCTAGATGTTATTTGCTTACAAAAAGCTTGCACCTGTTTTCTTGATTTTTTCAATCAATTACTCGGATTAATTTCCATTGAAGGTCATATAGGTGCACCGACGAAGCTAGGGGAGGGCAACAAAACAGAGGAAACCCAACAGAATAAGGTGGCAGCGTTGCCCTTGATCAGAAAATGGAACGAAATCTGATCGAAAAAGCCCAAACCATGAAGTTGAATTTCTGCAGCGATCAAACGACAAAGTCGCAGCAAATAGCAAAGTGGGAGCCATTGGATCTTCAGAAACACCAGCACAACAAGCACAGTAAGAATCACCATAACTCTTTCCCAGGAGAAGTGTCACCATAGGAGCACAGAACAAGCTTAATCTTGTCCACAACTTTCTGACATGGAAGATCAATCCTATTAATGGTCCTCCTCTAACCACTCATACATCACATGCATGCTCCTCTAATATTCCATGACAACCTCAACGTGATGTAAGGAGGCAATACCAGACTAACATACAATAACCACTAAAATTTGATGCTGCACAAAAATACTCGTTTCCAATGGTTTGATAAACAGAAATGCTTGAATATTCAATCTAATCCTATCATTCAAGTCATACGAAACTTGGTTTTGAACCCAACTTATGTGAAACCTCTACAGAACGATGGATGCTAGGAATCATTAACTTAGTGGCTGTAATCACTGCCCTTTGCTGTGTTCTGAACTAGCAATACGTTCAATAGAATATATCAATACAAGAGAAAATAAAGAGACATCTCAACTACGTATTCCATTGACCATGGTTTACCAACATTCCATTTTGAAATGCTTTTATCAAAGATCAATGAAGTTCACTGTCAACATCTATCATTTCTATTCAGAGACATCCACAGATGTTAGAACTTCAAGTAGATTTTGATTTTTTTTTCAACATCTTGTATATATCTGAATATAGCAATCCGTTTACCCATTTAAACTAGGTATAACTCCCCAAAATTCTGGTTTGTACATACAAGTAGTGAAATTGCTAACTGGTTATACCCAGGAACCACTATTTTTTTCGTTTGATTTCTTTTTTGCATAGACCAATCCAATCTGTACATTCAAAGAATAATAATAATAATAATAATAATAAGCTAAGTAATTCACCTCATTATCTGCTTGTACTTGCATTTGGTATTCTGATTTTCTCATAAGCTTTCAAATTCTCCAGACAGAAGCTCTCTAAAGTCTCAAAAACAGGAGGCAGACTAATTCTCAAGCAATCTGAGGCAGCATCATTGGCTAGTTTAATAGCTTCTTGATGTGTCGCTTTTTGTTCATCTAACATCTCCTGCATCGCGACTATAACATCTTTCTCAAATTGATCCTCTAAATCCTTCAAAAGTTGTTCAGTTTTAATTCTCTGTCGGTGTTCTTCTTCTCGCTTCTCCTGTAAATGGTGTAAGCTCGAGGCAAAACCATGAATGGCCTTGTACACTCCATCTTCTGAAATATCCTGAATTGCGTTGTGCCAATCATTACAAACAATGAAAATGGCAGGAGCTCCTATCCGGTTTGGAGACAATCGATCAGCTTCATCTAGAGTTTTCAACTCCTCAGATATGTACCCCAGAAGCCAATTGTTCAACAATGACACAAAAGCTTTCTGGGTTTTAATATAGTGACTAAAGCGTGCAGCCCATTTCCAAGTTTCTTTCTCTAGGTTTTTAGTAGCCTTTAAGCGTGAACCTTTGCGGGTGTGCATCCCAGCTATATGCACATATGTTTCAGCATTTTTAATAGCTTGTAATTGCTTTTTGTGGCACTTGATTATGAGCTTCCACATTCTTGACAATCTGCACAGAAATTCATTATATTATGAGTCACAAAGGTATATAAAGCAAACCGTATTAAACTGAGAAATCATTTTATGATCTGAGCTGCATTTAAAGACAGTCCATGCCTCGTTAAATAAAGCCATTTAGAAAGAAATTGTTTTTTCATTTCATTACAATCTTTGCAATCCCTGTCAGTACTTCATCCTCAGAAGTCTAAAATGACAACACTCATCAGGCCATCAATAAAATTTCACCTAATGCTATGATTAGCGTGATTGTAGCAGAAAAGAAAGTGAAATACCCGATAATCAATTCATTCACTTGGGCTTGCAGCTCTTCATCTCTTATTTTGTGAATCCTGATCGATATTGCCTCAATTGCACTGACAGGAACTTTAATTTTTGAAAGCAGACTTTTGACAGAAGCTTGTGTCCTATCAATCTGACTGGACTCGGCACCTCTATCATCTAGCCTTTTTAGCCTCCTCCACTCTTTATCATAAGAAACACGGAGTTTTTCCTCAAGCTGACATCAGTGAAACAGGTAAACAAATTAGATTCAATCCCAGCCATAACCACTTCAAAAATAACAATATGATTTCAGACTATTTTTCAGATATTTCGACCAAAAATTGTCAACGAGTGGAAGTATATGAAAAAATGCAGTGCAAAGCATAATAAACAGAAATATCCTAACTATTCATCAGGGACCCTAAAATTTTGTAAGAATAATAAAACTTATAGTCTGTTGAGTTTACATGATTGTAGTGATGTAGAATACAAACATTCTATTACATTATTTGACAAGGCACAAAGCAGGATAGGAACATGTTCTTCAATGCATACATCATTTTCATGGTTTTATATAGCATTTACAATGTTTCAAAAGCTATTTACTTGATTTCTAATGCACTCATGTCCACCATAGCATTACACAAGCCATTGTAAGTGACATCTAGAAACAGAACAGTAAACAATAACGTTAAGAATGAAGGAACAACTCATGCCTGACTTCCATGTTGTGAGAATACTTCATACTTTGGCCGAGTCCTAAATAGCCTTTCATAAAAGCAACAAAACAGCACATAAGATGGATATTTTGAATCAGAAAACAGTAGAAGTAGAGCTAGTCCCATGGGCCAAAACAAATGCCTAGTCAAACTATTTAGAACTTGCCTCTTTTTTTCCCCTGAGAATCCAAAACTATTTCAAACTTCCAAAAAACGAAATGGAAATAAGTATTTGCTAATGGTGAATCTTCCACCACCCCACCCCATAGACACTTACAACTAAGGATATCCACATGCAGGAGGATCAAAATCTCATAAGGAAATTGCATTAATTTCACACTGCACAGTAGATAAACATGACCCAAGAAACAAAAAGTTAATATCACATATTTGTGTATGAAGTAGAAATTCAGTAAATATATATATTCAGAACTCATGCATTGTGCATAATTTGGTTGGTGACACAAATTCACTGACACAAATCGACCAAAAACTAAGGGATCAGAACCATAAACAAGGAAAATACACTGGCTGAAATAAATAAAGACAGAAGCATCATCGAAGAATAACATTTTTTGTCAAATAAATCTTAGCTTTTCTTTGTATGATTAAGTGAGCCATTTCCTGCAGACAGGACACTTTCATACTGTACTAATGCATTGGTGAAGTGAGTACGAAACTTGTGAATGTTTAAGGATGTTCTTATCTTAGGCCTATAGAAACACTGGCTTTCATATTTTGCAAGCAAATGAAAAAAAAAATATTCATTTTTCCTTGTAAACTTCCAATTATGAAGAATTTAGATGCCATACCTTAACCTCCTCGTAGATTTTCTTCTCCCATACATGCAGCTTCTCCAAAGTGGATGACAGGTGATCGGATTTTCTATCAACATCCTTATAATTTTCACACACAACTTTGGCTGACTTCATTTTCTTGGCAGCAGATCTACTTGAGTGAACAAAAGCTGGGTGCTGTGAAGACATTGCAAAAGGAACTGCCAAACTTACAAGCCGAGAGGCAAATACTGCAAGGCAACAAGTGATCATAAAACAGGTCAAGCTTCTTTTTCTTTCAGAAATTAACTTAATCAAACAAAATCAAGAGACAAATTTCGTTGAAAAATTGAACAGCACAACATGTCCATATCAAAGGAAACCAACACAGGACCTATGAAAATTCATGTAAAACAGTTGATAGGAATGGTATCTGGTCAATTTGACAAAAGTTGATGCAGGATTATTCTGAACAAATGAAAAGACTAACTAATGTAACAACTCATACCTTTAAATTTGGCACCCGTAGTCTGATAAGGCAGCTTGCCTGCCTCAAGCAATATGGAAACCTCTTGTCCATAGTTGAAAGAAGTCTCAAATGCATTCTTGATTTCATTTACTGCTTGCTGAAGACCCCATGGACTATGGATATCTGTTTCGGGACATTCACCATTGCAGGTGAATGACCGGGCCTCCTCTGAACTCTCACCTTCCTCCATTGCTTTCTCTTGTTCTATTTTGATCAATCCACGGGAGATGGAACATGCCATGGCATTTTCTTCAACAGTGTCAGGCGTGTTTTTAGATTCCTTTTCTTGTTCTGACTGTACGTGATCATAATTCTTTGGGTCAGCACCGGTGTCTCCACTTGTATCTTTCTCTGATGATTTCTTCTTGTATCTTTTTTTCCTTAATATACTTTGATCAGTATCATCTTCCAAATCAGGGATCCCCTCTTTCTCCCTGGTTTTTCTTACTTCAGAATCATCACTCTCAGCTCTGTCACCAATTATATTCTCCTGAGAATAGTAATTATAGTAATGATAGACATCGTCAACCTCGGTGTTAAATGGATTGAATCTCCAAGCAAAACCTGCAGGTTCAGGAGAAGAGGTGGCAGCAGGAGCGCTCTCTTCTTCAGGATTAGCAGCATGGACAGGAGGGGACCAAAACTCATAATAATACGGAAAGTCCATTGGATTTTTAGCAGATTCCCAATTTCCATTAGGAGCATATGTGACATTGTTTTTCGTAGTATCCATTGTAGCATCCAAAGGAACTTTTTTGTTTTCTTGAGGATACCTCATATCAACAATTGGAACATATACATCGTCATTGTCAAGATCAGGGTATCTATGTCTGGAATCAGCAGGAACACTAGAAGACATATTTCCCATATGTCCACTTGAATTCGCCCCTGCTTGAAAATCTTTCTCTGACCCAGAAGACTCTCCTGAAAAATGCAAGTGTTCATTAACAGAATCAGTTACTGACTCCAAACCTGAGGAAGAAAATTTCAAATGCGAATCCTCATCAGAGCAATCACAAGAGAAATCAGAAATAATCTCTAAATCTTCCTCTAAAAATCGATGAAGCGCATTTCCCATGTCTAAAAAAGATTGCACATACATAATGTGAGCTGAAATTAATTCATAACGACAATCAACAGCAGCCTTAATCAATTCCTTCCTTTCTTTACAAAGACTCACCAGCTCTAACCTATCCACCTTAGACATTCCAACACCCATATCCTCAAAACACAATAAAAACCCTAAATTCTTAACCTTAAACCCACAACACAGCAAAACTTGAGAGACACGAAATCCTAAAAAGTTTTTTTTTCTTTAGACTTATGAGAGAAACCCAATTTAGCAATCTCAACACTGAAAGGAATCCCAACTCAACAATCAGAAAAAAAGGAAATCCGTTGGAAGCGCAGTAATTAATAATATTTATTTATATATGTTTTAAGAAGGGAATCCGTGTGAAATCAGGAAGGTGAGTAAATGCAACTGCTATGTATTTGCGGATTTGTAGTGATACGAAAATTATGATAAAAGATTTTATATTTGAGAAGTAAGAGCTATTCCTATGCAAAATAGGAAACATATAAACACAAAATCGGAAACAAAGAAACCCATAAAAAAGGTAAAGAGTTTGCAAACTGGCCCATCATTAATATGTTTCTTGATTGCCAATTTTTCTAGCTGGAGCATATTTTCGATGTTGAATGATTTTTATAAGAACCCATCTCTTGTTTTGCATAATTTTTTTTTCCCTTCTTGATTTACATTGGATTGGACCTTTCTATTAGACTCTCATCTTGCTTTCCCCTTTGAAGTTTTTCTCTTCTTCTTCATTGGGAGGCCCAACGGGTGTTGGATCATGCCAATTACCACAAGAGTAGCTTCTTCAAATTCTTAAAATATCCAAGAACAAATTTCAATAAACCTTTTCCTCTCAAATTAATGTACTCTCTCTGGACCATCTTTTAAATTTTGAATAAGAAAATCCAGTTTTATTAACAACAAATGCCTACACCCTTTAAATGTTTGTTCCTTTTCTTCCGGCACCAATTATAAACACCAGTTAAACACCGTGAGAATGAAATTTTAAAGCCCAACAATAAGCAAATCAGCACCTACAAGTTCCTTCTAACAGCAAGCATTACCCAGCTGAAAGAGATTAAAAAAACCCAGAATGTGAAATCACTAGATATTAGTAAAAATGAAAAAAAGAAGCCAGCCCAGATCAGAAATCAGAAAATTAGAAAATGGGTCACTTACTCTTCTATTCCCATCCCATCAGTATTAACGAGGACAAACTTGTCCTTGCTGTGAGAACCAGCAAAGAGTTGTCGACCCCAGGAGGTCATCTTCTTCGAAAATTAAAAACTAAAGGCCCAACTCAAAACTGAGTCAACTCGTTCATCCCTCACCTGTACCAAATTTGAGCTTTTGGTCCATTAGTCCCTGTTTGGAACCGAGTAGAAACAGTGTTTTTTAAAATTTTTATTTTTTTAAAACATTATTTTTTTATTTTTTAAATCATTTTAATATGCTGATATCAAAAATAATTTTTAATAAATAAAAAAAATTATTTTAATATATTTTTAAACAAAAAAATACTTTAAATCACAATTGCTATCACAATTTCTAACAAACTTATGAGTTCATTTTGTGTTGTTCATGAAACCTTGGCCTGTGAGGTGCTATTTTATAAATTGGATAATATTAATTGGTCTTGATTAAATTTGACTAGATAATACTGGATAAATAATTATTTTGTTTTGTGTTCGGTGTATTTTAGATTTGACTGGATAATTTGTTTTATTTTGTATTTAGTGGACACTAGACGAGACTCGACTGGCCCGAGGTCTAGAACAGTCCAAGTTTAAGAACAAAGAGGATGTTTGAGAGTGAGTTCCAACCTGTTTTTTTTTTTTTTGTCAAAATTTGATTTCTTTTAATTAAATTAATTTTTTTAGTATTTTTGGATCGTTTTAATATGTTATTATCAAAAATAAATTTTTAAAAATAAAAAAAAATATTATTTTGATATTTTTCCAAGCAAAAATCACTTTGAAAATACAATCGTCTTCACACTTCCAAACACCCTCAAAATATAGAAAAGATTGATCTGACTTGACCCAGTTAAAAAACTTAGGTCAACTTGCAACCTTGACAACCCAAGATAAAAGATAAAATATAGATAAAAAATCAATTATATATATATATATATATGTATATATATATATATATATGTATATATATATATATATATATGTATGTATGTATGTATGGGTCAAAACAAGGTTGTTTTAATTTTTATTTTTAATTTGGGTGCTAACCCTCCAGACCTATGACTCGGGCTTTATCTCGAGTCAGTTTTTAAAACTATGATCATAATAATTTTTATTTTTACATTACTTTGGGTTAGCTCAGGTTAACCATCTTGATCAATGACTTAAGCCTTATCCTGAGTCGATCTCTTAGTTGAATTTTTAAACTATAATAATTTTTATTTTTATCCTTACATTAACTCGAGTCAATGAACAACCCGGTCCATGACCCGAGTTTGACATCGGGTCAACCCCTTGAGTAGAGTTTTAAAACTATAATAATAACTATTTTTATTCTTATATTGACCCGGGTCAATGGTCAACCTGACCTGTGACCTGGGCCTGGCCCCGGGTTGACTCCAAGTCGAGTTTTAAAACTATGATAATAATCAGTTTTATCTTTACGTTGACCCGAGTCAATGATCAACCTGATTCGTGACTCGGACCTGACCCCGAGTCAAGTTTTAAAATTATGATAATATATACTTTTATTCTTATGTTAATCCGAGTTAATGGTCAACTTGATCCATGACCTAGACCTAACCTCAGTCGACTCCCGAGTTGAATTTTAAAACTATGATAATAAATACTTTTATCTTTATGTTAATCTAGATCAATGGTCAACCTGGCTCGTGACCCGGGCTTGACTCCAGGCCAATCCTAGACGGGGTGTTAAAACTATAATGATAATTATTTTTATCATTATGTTGACTGGGTCAATAGATAACCCGATCTGTGACTCGGGCCTTACCCCGGTTGACCCCCGAGTTGAATTTTAAAATAATGATATTAACTATTTGTATCTTTACGTTGACTCAGGTCAATAGTCAATCCGTAACCAGGTCTTATCTTGAATCGATTCATAACTAAATTTTAAAATTATAATAATAATTTTTTATTTTTATATTAATCCAAATTAACTCCGGATTTAAACAAGTTTATCTTATTTCTGTTAGTGTAACAAAAAAATTTCATTAGAATAGCTGGGCAAAAATTAATTTTTATATTATTTAAAGATACACCAAATAATTTCATAAAAAAAATATCTTAATTAGTTCATCATTGCTGTACATGGCAAACATTATCTGTATATATGATGGGCTGTTCTTGGAGGTCAAAAACTCAAAATTGTTTCGATCCATTTCTATTAATTAATTAATATATCTTTGGGACTCCCTTTTACATACAGGAATATTGTTTTCTTGAAAATAAAAATGGAAGAAAACCTATAATATGCAAATTTAAATTCTAGAAAGTTCACGTGTCTGTTGATGGATTTGAAAAATTTAACTTAAAAAAATTATTATTATTTATTTTATTTTTTAATATTAAATTGATTGAAAATTGAGTTTTATAATTTTATTTATTTTATTTTTTTATGAGATTATCATAATTTTAAAAAGAAGTCTCGATATTGATTTGCTGCTCGAATATGTGATCATCTATTTGTGTTATAATATAGTTAAATAAACAATAATTTAAAAAAAAACAAGTTATCAATCGCAATGGAGTTCATTACCCGATTTTTGGGTTTGATGTATTGATCCAGGTTACTCAATTCAAAGGTTTGACGAGTTTACCTATCAAACCTAATATTTTTTTTAAGTTTTTGGTCTTTTATTTTTTCTAATTGTTTTTTATATTTCACTCTGCTTCAAAATTGGATTGGTTGTAAAATAAAATTTATGGTTTATTTTTGTTTATTTTCTATAGGGTTATCATGATCTCAAATAAATATTTTTTTTTAGGGTTGATGCTTGATTTTGAAAGCATTATTTTTATCATAAAATAAAATAAAAATAATTTACAAAAACAACAAAGTTATTATACTCATTGAAGCCCATGACTCAGATCGTATGGTGACTGAGGTCGATCTAATCTAACATTATCTCAATATTAAAAAAAATTATTATCTTTAAGTTTTTTAAAAGTTATTTTATGTTCTTACTAGGAATCTAAGTTGTTTTTGAACCCATTAAGTTGAATGATTCATTTTGGGTCAGCTTCTATGTAATTTAATTCGAAACTTGAACTAGACAAGAAGTCGGGTTAACAAGTTTCAAGATCGAACAGCTTGATTGGATTTAATAATATTGCCAAAAAAAAAATCTTTATTCTCTTAACAATATAATTATGGGTACTGGAGTGCTAATAAATGTACTAATATTCTATATATGATATCATCTTACAATTTAAGTCAGTTAGTCAAAATTGATTACAAATTGTAAAAATACAAAGCAAAATCTGATTTTTTTTTGCTGATTTATGGAATTCATAAAGGATCATGGTTATTAAACTTAAACCACTCTTAGTAAATTGGCTCGTTGACATGTTAATCTAAAGTCTAGTTAAGGTTAGGTTATTAAAAAAATTTCCTGACACAATTCACATCAATAATTACGGTCCAATTATCTTAGACTTCTTTCCCACATCAGCACATCACAAAGTGATATGCATGTATTGCACGTAAAAAAGGATAATTATACTTCTAAGAAACTATATGCTAATATAATCGAAAGTTTGCATAGCTTGTAAAATTAAATACCTCTAAGAAACTATATGCTAATATAACAAGAATATTATACTTAATTAATCAGTGACAAATGATAATTTAAACATTTAGAATCTTTATTATATAGATAATATAATAACAAAATATTATTGCTTCCAATAACAAAACTTGACTTTAAGCAAATAATTTCCATCTAAACATCTAATTTCTAACTCGAGGATGCGATGTACTAGCAATATAATTATATAAAATATAGAAATTATATAAAAATAAAATTTATACTTTTATGATAACAAATAAAATAAATATCATTTAAATTCAACCCAATAATATATTCACTGACTCATTAAATGAAATACTTATAATAGACACATTAAATCAATTTTAAATATCATTATGCCGCTCCAGAACTAGCAACTTCTCCATACTTTCTCAAGTCATCTATTTTTCAGTATATTATTTATGATATTCGGGAAAGAAGAAAAAAATCTTCCAATACATCCATTTAAATAGGATGTTATTTTCATTAACCAGGAAATAATCTGGTAACTCGCCCATTCAACAGAGCATTATTTTCCTTTCTTTTATTTCATAATTTTCACACGAATTACAAATTAAAAGGGAATTTATCATAAAATATTAAATAAATAAATAAATAACTTATTACGAGGTGTTTAACATCTACTTAGTGTTTGTGAGCGTGAAGGAGCCCCCCTGCTGTTGATTCGGTCCTGAGACCTATTCTGCAACAACAAACAATTCAACATGTCATTTATCATTTATAACTAAATGATAAAAATCTCATTTCATCAATTTTTGTTGTGTCATACATTCTACATTCTTTTCAACTTAAAGGTCCACCTCTATCTCATCGGTTTCATTTTGAATCGGCATGACTTAATACTATATACACATTTCTTGAATAGGCTTGATATTATTATTATTTTTTTAGCAAAATTCTTATTCATTCTTTCCATTAACATCTATAACTTATGATTTCCAACAATTTACAGACAATTCCATTAAATTCTTCAATTTCCTAATTTTGTTTTGGCCCAAACTAATAGTTTAAAGGGGAGGAGGTTTTTTTTCTTTCATTCTTCAATTAAATACTTATCTAATTATAATTCATACTTTCTAACATGGTTAAATCATAATTTGCATCATTTCAAAGATTAATACCCTAAATCCTTAATTTCACATAATCATGGCAATATAATTTCTTCATCAAAACACACAATTATAACAATTAATCACTTGGAATACATTCTTTAACTTACTTGGATAAAAATTCAAAAGATAGATACAAGAGATATTCAAATTCTCTTTTACTCTCTTTTCCTTTAATCCTAGCTTTGAATCTCTTTCTTCAAAACAACCTCAGGCATCAATTCACATTCCTTAATTGCTTAACTAGTTTTAATAAATCTTTTTACACTTCTCTCTCTATTTTTGTATGCAATTAGTAAGAAAACAAGTGGAAAAATCACATAAATTCCCCCCTCTCTTTTGGTTTCTAGCCATCGGCTAAGAGAAGAAAAATTGGGTATTTATAAAGTCCAATCTTTTAAATTTTATACATTAACCCCTTCGTTTAGCCTTTTTCAAAATCACCCCCATCCTTTTCTTTTTAATAAATTTATGCTTTATCACTTTTCTTTTGTTTAATTTCATCCCTCTCAAATACTTAATTATTTACTTTATCTTATTATTATTATTATTATTTTATTTTGTTTTCTTTTTGGTTAGGTTAGACTATAACCAGGTTTTTACATTTTTCTCCTCTCCAATTAGAAAATTTCATCTCTGAAATTTAAATCTCACACTCGAGTTTAAAAAACAATCCGGGATATTTTTTTTTTTTTTTATTTTTTTTTTCAAATCACCTTTTCAACTTAAGAGTTTCTTCGTAGCACTTTCATCATCGGAATTCTCTTACTCCTATGTAATAAATAATTTTTTTTTTTTTTTACAGTCCTGAAAATATCTTATTCTCTTAACTCTTGCTGACCATTTATTTTCTTAAAAATACTTTTGATTTTTCTTAACCCCGAATGTACCATTCAACAATTTAAATCCTTAGAGAATAAAGTACACAGTGAGAGTTTAGAAGAAACCAATCAACCAATCGAGTTTTTGAAAGGACAACAGTCAACAAAAGTCAGTAAGACCAAGCTAGAGGCTTCACAATTGGAAGGACTAATATATAATTGTTTTTTAAAATAGGGACTAAAGTATAATTTATCCTTAAAGTCAGTTTAGTATTATAGTGACCGTTGCTACTAATATAAAAATATAATATTTTTCTTTAATTTTTTTTAAATACTTTTAAAATAATAATAAAAAGAATTTGCTTACAAGGATAATTCTAGAACGCGTGAAAAGGGTTAAGACGAGTGGAAGACAGGCACAGAGAATCCGTGGTGACATCCTCTACCAACTCTCCAGCATAAAGCAAGCCACAGTCACAGAGACGGAGATCAGAAGTGAGTTTTTAACTTCCAGACGCTCCTCCACTTACAATGCTTGCCAAATTGTAAATCAAAGATCCATCGATCCATTTGGAGTTGCACCTGATGCCATTCTTGTCTTACTACTACTCACTTCCCTTTAAGCCAAAATCAAGAAAAAGGTACTTTTGTTCTTTTAAGTTCTTTGCTTCTTGGCCACTTTTTCATGTGTTAAGTTATGAATTCATCAACTTAGCTTATCCGGTTCACGCTTGGATTTTGTGGTTTGGCTATGTAGAATTATGGGTTGATATCGAATGCTTGAGTTTATTAACGGTTATTGGGTTGTTTTTCCATTTCTGAACTGAACGTGTCTATCTCAATTTTTCCCATTTGGAAATCTAGTATTTCTTTTATCCTGGCCAGTTCAGTTCTTCATTTTTCATGAATCCATCATTGATCTGCTTACTTGGATTGTTGAATGCGTGAATTGCCTGAAATTTTACGTTGTTATTGGTGTTAATTCTCGTGGAAGTGTAAGAATTGGTCTAGGTAGGAAGCTAGATTTTTTAGTGACAATCAAGAGGAGAAAGATTATTTCTTGTTTGCTTGTGTTTATAGTATTCAGATCTTGGATATCCCAAAACCAGCACGTGGTAAAATTCTTCTTGTCTCACTGTACTTCATCGCCCATTCACATGCATCAGGGAGCTGTGAAGGTCTTTTTTCTTTTTGTTTTGTCCGTGAAAGAACCGCTTTTAGCTTGTGTTATGCGTAAACTCCTGTCATGTTATTTGTATTCTTGTAATTCTTTGTTCTGTTCTACTACTCGATCTGCCAAATGCCTTGTCTTATTCATTTGCTCTTCACTGTTGTTTTCCCTCATTGATGCATAATGATTGTGTCATGAAGATTTTATCATGTCTCTATTCTGATCAGAATTATTTTGCAGTTTCCAGTAATACACTATGGCTGAATTGGGAGCATGGTGGTAAAGAGATAGGAAGGCATTCTCTATGCCTATACATGTGGAAAGGGTTGCATCTCACAACACAGTCCATTGCCTTAAGATTATGCTAAAAGACTGTGTTGTCTTCAATTTAAATTTGCAATGGAGAAGTTGGCTATGGACATGAGTAAATGTAAATTAATACAACAGTCCAAACTATGAAGTTGTTTTAAATGCAAGCCTCAAGTTAACATGATGAGTAAGGAAAATGTATCACAACCAATCAGCAGTGGAGTCAGGAATGATGGTCACTCACCTAGTGAGAGTGAAGATTTAGGGACTGGCTCACGTTGCAGTCTAGATGCAGGTATAGCAACTTGTCGTGTGTGCCAATGTGCTGAATCTGACAAAAGGGGAGATGTTGCTTTGGGGTTTTTGGGCATTGTCCCTCCATTGCAAGAAGCACGCAAAAGTAGTGGTGCAGTAAAACCTGAAAGCAAAGAAGTCCCCTTGAATGCTGAAGCTGATCGGTTCCATAGCAAAAATACTGGAAGAGAATCGGGGCTGGTTGAGTTCTTTAGCCCTGAAGGGGAGGTTTTCATTTGTAATACAGATACAGATTTAGAATTGGGTTCATGCCACCAACAAGACTTGTTAATTGAACTTGGCTGCTCTTGCAAAAGTGATCTTGCCCTGGTACACTATGCATGTGCTCTCAAGTGGTTTGTCAATCATGGATCCACTGTCTGTGAAATCTGTGGACATGTTGCAATAAATATCAGGACTTCAGACTTTAAAAAGGTTATGGTTGCTTTGAAGGATTATGAAGCATTGAGGGAAAGGACTGCCACTGGAGACCCTAATCCTGCTCAGGTGCATGCCAGTGCAGGTGTTGATCCTGATGCTGTTGCTGCTGTTAGAAGGCAACGGCTAAGTGAAATTTCGTTGTGGTTTTGTCCCCACAATAATAACACCAATAATTATAATAATAATTCTGCTGCAGTTTCACAGGTTGTTTCTGAACAACCCCTGAATACTGTCACAGAAGATATTGTCCCTGCTGATAATCGTGCAACTAAATGGGCTGTGGAAGGTACAGGGATTTTGCTTGCAACAGGGCTACTCACTGTTACTCTAGCATGGCTTATTGCTCCCCGTGTTGGAAAGGTATGGTGAGTTCAACCTAATTGGAGTAAACTAAGATACGTATGCATGGAATTGTTTTGCTATTTTCCCAAGTTGCAATTCCAGTTGAACATATATTGTTACTGGGTCATCTTATGTGCCACTGTTTCTACAAACAAGAAAATTTCATGAGTGTCTATGCCAATACTATACCAACATGGCAAGTGATAAAGTAGCAAGCACATCACAGTGAAACACATTAATTATTGAATAAACCAAATTAACATGTTTTCTTGTATTGTTGCATGTTGTTTGGCTGTGCATGTATAAAACTCTGTTTCCAATAGAAACAAGTCTAATGGCCTTCTAGGTGGCCCAAACAAAACAAATTAGACACATGGAGTCTGGTCGCACCTTGAACCAGACCTTTAGACCACATTTGGAGTTCTACAACCCAAAGTTTGAGGTACTGGGTGGATTAGCCCATAATCCATATAAAGACCACCCTTTCAATGTCTGACATCCTGAGTGTCATAACTAGAACGTGTTAAGAGTTCTTTTAGCCACCTCCTGTTGTGTGATGACTGACAATGGCAGATACATCTTCTAATGTTTTTCTGAACTTGGAGTCTTTGACTGCTTTGGCTACTGTGATTTTGACTTCACATCAAAAAGAATAAAACCAAGAATGTCCGAGGATAAATTATTACATATGAGTTTTTAGTTTCCATTCTTGTACATGCATTTGTGCATGTGTGTCTTTGCAATTTATCTACATACATGTTCACACACATGTATCTCCTCAATTCACTTGGTTATGCTGTATGAGGCTTGAACATTAGTTTGTCTGTCTAGCCAACCCTTTGATCTTGTTGTTCTCAGAAGTTATGTTTTTTTTTTGGGGAAACCTGAGTCTTTGAGACCTGAGCTTTAATCAGTTATAATTCTGTCATCATGGAGACTTTTTGTAATTTTTTTATATAACTTTTGCTTGGTCAGAATCCCTTAGAAGGTTTTGATATGTGTACTCGTAACTGTGTGGAGTTAACTTTTTGTCTTGTTTCTATTTGGTTTATAATTCTATTTGTGATGTCAGTTGTGCCATGCTTCTGAGTTCTGATGCTTCACAAGGTGAATATTTTTATGCTGGTCAGTCTTCTATGCTTATATAAATTCTTTAGTTGGAAGGTTGGGAATGTTCTCAACTGCATTGCCTATTTGGCATAATGTTTGTGAACTGATCAATGACACACAACAAGTGTTGATGGTGGTATTCCCTAGAATTTGAGATTTATCAAAGTTAATCATAGGTGGTTGCTGGATGGTGGGGGGGATGACACCATGAAAACAAGGGATCTGGATTAATAGTGAACCTTCCGAACTGTTTTAATGGGCTAGGGTCAGATGGAAGGGCATAGAGAAGATGCACTTTAGGCTTTAGGGGCATGCTACTAACGCTGAGTTTTTGAGTGCTTTTGGGGACAGATTATCCTTTGAAGGATATCTGGTGCCCTTGGGCTTCCTAAGTATAGCTTCTTTCTTTAGGACTGCAACTGGTTAGAGGATTTGGCTTCTTATGGATGAATGAATAGGAAAACCATTCTTGCTATCAGTAAATGGGGTGGAGTGTTGGTGAATTTTTGAATGCATTTATTGTCTAGCTACTTTGGATTTGGTGCTTTGTGTTTCCTATTCAAGGTGTGTTGGATCTTTTCAAATCAGTTGTGCTGTTGTCTGGCTGGCATGGATGCTGGTAGTTGGAATAATTGGCTTCTTTAGCCAACTGACACTTTGTGTCATATTTGGTGCTTGTGAGCAAAATGGCACTCTCGGACATTATAAGAGGACGGATTATTTCTTGATGCACTCTGAACCTGTTTGGTGTAATGATTCTTGGTTCATCTGGAGCTGTACTTTTAAACATTTTCATGGTTTGCTATTTACTATGCCTGCTCATTCTATTAGTGCCAACCCCCTGCTCACTTACACACACACACACACACACACACACACACACACACACACACGTTCATTTTTGAAAGATTATTGCTTGGATTTTGCAGGCTAGGAATTTTTAGTTAGTTTTGCATGCTGCACTATATAGTAAAGTAGAATATAGCTCCAAGCTTTCTCTTTGATGCTATGAAAATGAAATCCAGAAAATCATGCTGGAGCCTTTTATACAATATTTATTTATTTTTGCTGGTGTTAAGACTGATGAAATTCTGATGTAGCACTTTGGGCGAAAGTGAACTCTATCAAAGAGATGAAATTACTGACAGAAGTAACTTTGATACTAATTAATAGAAGAGCTTTGGAGATCCTTGTTTGAGCATTGACCTGCTGCCAATTCTCTCCCATCTTTAGTCCTTATTGCTTATTTCTCTTTCTTGTCTAGCTATTAAATGAATCACAATAACTTGAGCTTTGCTATAGGAAGTTTTGCGAAGGATGTATGCTGTGAAACATTGTCATCATTCACATACACCATATGAAATTCCAATGGTTAAGGCATATCCAAATTGGTAGCATAACTCTTCTTTGAAAGGGAGGTAGTCAGTCCAAACTCGTCCTCCCTAAAACTGTTAAATTATATATATAAAGAAAAAAACAAAGTGATGGTGCAAATCTTCTATTCTTACTATTATTCATTTGAGAGGAATTGGTAGTTAGGTGCACAGATGATTCACTTAGCATTTTGGAGATATTTTATTGTCTAATTTGTTTGTTGCTCCGGATTCTTTTATGTATGCCTCTGCATGTTATTCCATGCTAGTTGGTTGCAAAAGAATGCTAATGACTTTAGCTACCTGAATTCTGTGTTTTATTATGCAACTTATTCAGCTCTTGTCTCCAGAAAACTGCCAAAAGTGGTCTTCATATTCTCCTTGGAGGCATTTGTGCTCTAACAGTTGTGATCTTCTTTCGCTTTGTAAGTAACTTCTTTCTCTTAGTCTTTCTGACTCTGTATTTCAGCATAACTGCTTTTGATCTATGGATGCATATGCATATTTGTGTTGTGACCTAAGTACCTTGGTAGACGGTAGGTATCATGATCCTCAGGTTTCCACAGAAACCTGTGATTATAGAATGGTGCTCTTCTGTTCAATATAACTATTTCGATAGATAGTGTTGATACACCTGGCTGAGTGAAATCTTAATTTGGTTGATGAAGTGGTGCTGGCAAATGATTCGAGGAAAAGTAAATGTAGATTTCTGATTTTCGAAGTTGCACCATTGGAACATTGTAGTCTTTTTTGTCCTAATATATCTTTATTTAGATCAATCGGTTGCTGCTTCTGTGTTTTTATAATTTTGGGGAAATTTCTGTACATTCTGAAAAGTAAAAGCTGGTCCTGGTTTCTCGTTTATGGTATGTTCTTTAATGGTCATAACTTGTGGCCTTTGTTGTGTATTTTAGAGTCAAAGTACTGAAGGGTGTATTTAGAAGAAGTCTAACAGAAAGATATACAAATTGTTAGTTTCTGTCCAATTATAAATATAGAGAATTCCAGCAGCTTTATGCCCGTTGTGAGGCTATAATTCCCTTCTTCCTTCTTTGTGATGGTTTAGAACAAAACATTAGCTTGAAATTTAAATTCTCTGGAATTCTCTGCCTGCAAGTAATGAGGTTTTTCTTTTTTGAACAATAGGAAACCATTTTAAGAAATTAGGTTTTGTAGCATGTTTTCGGCAGTGATTGAATGTCAAGGCTGCGTAAATGCTTGGTGTATGGCAATGTTGGGAATATTACTGATCGTAGTGCCAACACGTGATTTGCATAGCAGGAGAGCTGACTTAATTTGCTTGTGCTCATTAAAATCTGTGCTCATTTTCCATTTCTTTGATTTTTTTGAATCTCTTACAGAAACAAATTTTGCAAAATTTAGAATTGTGTAAAGCAAAACATTGAAGGAAATTTGGTGCATGTTGGTTCTGAATTCTGATACATAAATGAAACTGGGCTGATGTTTATGCTTTTACAACTTGCAGATTGTGCTCACCAGAATCAAATATGGACCTGCTCGCTACTGGGCTATCTTATTTGTCTTCTGGTTTCTTGTGTTTGGTATATGGGCGTCACGGACACATGATGCTCATACTACATAGTTTCTCGGAGATCATAAATGCATGTAAACTTCTTTCTTCCCCCCTTTCGTTTCTTTTTTTTTTCCACTCTTTTATATTTGGTTTCACCAAATGGTAAAATTTGATCAGCGGCTTTGAAGAACTTCATTATGATGCATTTGTTCTGTAATTCATGTGAATAGACAAGACCATTGCTCGGGATAGAATGCTTTTAGCAGGAACTGCCATTTTAGAGTAAAATGATTTTTATCTGATTGTTTTCATTTGTTTATTGGTTGTTAAAACTTGTTCTGAGAAATCTTTACATCATGGGATTTGAGGACAAAGATTTATTTGACCCGAGATTCAGCTTCCTCAACTTCAGCCTTTCATGGATGATGTTTTAATCTCTCAAATGGATTTGCAAACTGTGTTTGGTACTCAGGCGGTTTGTGTCCAGAATTTATGTGCAGTAGACCTCTAGTAATCCCCACTTGATTGTCACAATTGAGTGTTTTGTTCTTTTGTTGAGATGGATATTTAACTTTAATTAAACACAAAAACAATAGCTAGTGCCATGATATCTATCCAAAGCAAAAGCATGTTTTAGTTTGATTGCTATCAGATGAGTAAATTCCATTTACAAAAATGTAACTGGTAATTTTATCTCACAGCACTGGTTATTAGTGATAGTAAGCCATGACAGGAGGCAAGAGCTTTTCTGCCAATGCCCTTATTTCCCTTGTGGCCTTCTGGTGTCCTTGTAAACTACCTGTGGAAGTATTGAGGAGACCTCGACCTCCAAGACTTTTATTTGATTCCTAATGAAATAAAAGTGATGGAATTATTTGGAACCAAAATTGTCGGTTTAATGACATATTTTACTCCTTTTTTTTTTACAAACCAAAATAATTAAGAAAAAAATAATACTTATCAACATATCGTTTTAATTTTTTAGAGACAGACAACATCATTTCAACATCATTTTTTAGAGACAGACAGACAAGGCTGAATTGCCTTTTATTTTTATATATATAAAACAAAAACTCTAATTATTTTATCAATAAAATATTTTAAATTATTTCAAAACAATGTTGTTTATAGCATTCTGTGTAAAATAAATTTAAAAAAATAAAAATATATTATTTTAATATATTTTCAAAAAAAAAATATTTTAAAAAATAATTATTACCACAATAAAAAATTATAATTATCAAAATTTGTCCATTATTCTTTATTACATAGCTTAATTTGCTTATTAAATTAGTAGTTAAGATCTTGTTTTGCCATAGCCCTAACAATTTAAGGGCAAATCACGCTTTAAAAGAAAGTGTTAAGTGATGGATTGAATAGCTTTTTTTTAATTTGTTTTAAATTATTTTTTTAATGTTCTTAAATTCTTTTGATAGGCTAATGTTAAAAAAATTAAAAATATTATTTTAATACATTTTTAAATAATAAATACTTAAAAAAACAATATTTAACAAATGATCCAGCACATATCTCCATGATCGACAAACATCATGACAACATCATGACATGGTGAAATTAGCAGTAATAATAATAATAATAAGGCAATATTTTTTTTCTTTTTTCCTGTCAAGTGCAGTAGTTTTTTCCATCATAATAAACTGTGGCACAAAAATAAAAAAAAGTAGGAGATTTTGTTAGTTATTGTACTTCAAAGTCCTATGAACAAATAGCCTCCATCCCTTCATGCAATTTATGACTCCATTACAGGCTCCCTCTCTCTCCACCCTGTCCACCACCTGTAACATGCGTAGTCATTCAGTCATCAATCTTCAATGTCAGCATACAATTTACCACAAGAGATAAACACAAACTCAAGCAATATGTTTGCATGAAAGGGCCACCTGAGATTCCAGTTCCATGACAGATTGATTTACATATACATGACATGCAAAGCCAAGAATGGAGACATCAAGCTAGAAGCTCTTTACGTGATGACTACCTGATTATTAGCAGTACTATAACATTGTGGCTTCAATGAAAAGCTCTTTATGCAAATCACTGAATCAATCAGACTGCAAGTAGACATAAAACCCACACCAAAGTTCATGGCTCCGCATACAAGGTATCGATGAAAAAGCTCGTCATTTTCAATCTTCACGTCGATTGATTCTTTATTATTGTCTATAAAAACTAGAAATAGTATTAATATGAGAAACACAGGGAAGTAGTAGCGTAAAAGGATCAGGCAACCCTTCCATATTATGATTTTATCTTGAATCAACAATTTGCCAACCCACACCCTACCCTTGTGTTGTTTGATTGTTACCAACAAGAACCACACCATTCTTCTCTTCCATTATTCCGAGGAACACTTCTCCTGATGACACACCCTCCTTGTCTGCAAATAAATGACATATCAACAGATGTTTTTCTCCAGGGAACAATTTCATCCACTCCATTATGGACACTCTTTAGTTTTCTTATAACATCAAGCACACTAGCAAACGAGCCAGGGGTTGTCTAACTCTCACAGTTGTAACTAGGAAGACCATAGCTGTGAGCACTTGTTTTGGGGATAATCAAGTGTTTACAGTTTACTTGCAATTGCTTAACAAAGTTAAAATATACCAGATACTGAACCTGCTTCATACTAACTTCCCCAAATAAATTTATGATAAGCCCTGAAGAAAGATGCTTCTCTCTGGATTCTAATATATGTCACGGAACAAATGGCATCAGAATCCCTTTTCTTTTCCTGGTAACTGCTAAAATTTCCTCATTTTCAGAGCTATAAAAAGAACTAGTAATGAGAATTTCAGAATAACATTCCATAAAGCCTAGCATCTTTGATTTATTGTTTCCTACTGGCATCAACCATGGTCTAAGAAACTGATTATTACTTTCTAAATATTATGAATGATAACTTCAGAACTCATCAAGTTTCCTTTTGGCTTCAAGCATTCAAGTACAGCCACGTTCATGCTTATAATGTTTCTATCATGTACATCCATCTGTCCCAAAAGGGTACTAGCATCAATCACAAGAGTGAGTGGATGCTTCAAAATTCCTGCAGAATTAAATTCACACATCTAATAATAACAAGCCAACCTTGTCCTCTGTATACCAAACCTCCGAATAAGTAAAAACTCAGTCCCTTCTCGTCGCCTATTCCAATCCCACTTTTACTCGTGTTAAGAAAAAATAAAAAAATTCCATTTCAGTTCGGTCAGACACGACAGGATAGCTGCCATCATCTAAAATGATGCAGCACCAACAAAATTCGAGGAGAATCTGAACCTATATTGGACAAGATACTGTAAATAGATTCATATAGCCGACGCCAACAATTTGGGATCAAGATTTAGTTTACGTTTTCCGTTTTCCCCCGCCCAACTAAATTGATAAATTTCCCATGTCTCGGTTTGAACTTTGAATTTGAGACACCCATTTAGGCTGTGAGTACTAATCCAATGACATGTCTAGAGCTCATTCAATGGCTTCAATGAGCGAAGTATACATGAATAAAATGTCTTTCTAAGCACTCATTTTGGAAGATACTACTCCAACACAATTGATTCAGCATTCCTGCTATTCCATGCCTAGGTATAATGTCACATTCTCCCTGGCCTAAAACACAATCTAGTCCAAAGCAAATTTCATTAAAAGTAGTCAAATTTGTAAAACCTGTTAGATTAACAATCCTAAAATCAAGATCATCATTTTCCATTCGACACACATTTAAATTTCAAGAAAATCAATATAAAATAGATTTACCCAAAAATCTCCACCAACCCATAACATAACATAAAACCCCCTTAACAATTAGCACGCAGCAGACAATATACACAAAGAAAAGAGAAAATTAAAAAGAAAACGAGTCCAATTTAAAAAGAGTAAATTAAAAAGAAAACGAGTCCAAATAATAAGGTAAGAACATACCCGGTTATGAAAGGTAGAAGATATCATCAGTCATGAGAAGTATGTAATGCAAGATCCTCAAAGGAGTATTTCTAAAATCCAAAGCAGGCAACCTCAATTCCCTTATCCTACACTCCCCGCCATTTCCTCGTGACACCACATAAACAGGCTTTGAGTCCACTTTCCTAAACAAATACACCATCTTGCTGCCTCCAATTCCATCACTTGGTGTGTTATTTTCCTTGGTCTTGAAAAGAGTCCATCCAACACCAGCTAAAGCCCTTGAAAATTTATCCATGGAATCAATTCTATCACCAGTTAACCTCCAAAACAAAGAAAATGAACAACAATCCCAGTTACTATCATAAAGACTGTCGCTTTCATATCCACCCATAACTTTATTGGTGTGTTTTGAGTTGATAAACGCAAGCTTGAACAACCCTTTTGAGAGTGAAACAAATGAGCGAAGATGGGTTAAAGAAGAAGAGTAAAGTGAAGGGAATGGTAAAGGAATGGCATTGTTTGGTAAATGCAACAAAGATGATGTTGATGTCCATGATAACGATACTGATGATGTACATGGAGTTGATGTCGATGTCGATGGTGATGTACATGATGATGGGTATGAGAAAATAATGTGAGAAAGAGATGGTGTTGGATATAAGTCCATGCCCATGTCTCTTGCAATCTTGGTTAGTCTGTATGTATCTGTAACAAGTTCTTTATTTGGCAAGAACAGAAGTAGTGGGGTCTTTGTCTTCGTCTTCGTCTTCGTCTTCGTCTTGGCTCTCGTTTTTGTTGTGTCTGTATTATTGTCGCTGCTGGTGTGGGTGTAGCTGGTGTTGATATCTTTGTGATGGTGATGGTGGGAAAGGAGAGGAGGAGGGTTGTTGATGGTTTCTCCTAAGACCAGAGAGCGTACCAGCTTTAGTGGGAGCATCTTTGCTTTGCTTTGCTTTGCTTTCATTCTTCTCTTACCTTGCCTTACCTTAACTGACCACTTGTGTTAAAGCATCTTCTCACAGTGAAGGGTGGTGTGTCTTCTCGGTCTTCTGTCCAAAAAGAGTACACAATGGGCCCGTCGTCATTTTGACTACAAGTTAAACCATCCAAATTCCGTTCATCCATCCGAGTGATTTTTTTGACTTGGAATTGGTTCTTCTCCAGAGGAAATCATTGAGAAAGATATATAAATAACTATTTTCCCCAGCCAAAGCAATATATGGTAAGGTGGTCTTTGCAATGTTATTGAAGCATCATCCTTTCCAGGTTAAGTTATCAATATGAAAATTTAACTGGAATCATAGTACAAATAAATACATATAAATATCTATTTGTTATCCAATAAATAGTAAATATAATAAAAGCTCTCACATGTGAAGATCTGTTGTCAATTCCTAGTTATCAACTTATCAAACATGGAGTTGGAGCCCAGTGGCCTAAGCAACGTGCAGGGAATTGATTTCTCGTATTTTTAAACTTCCATTTCACCCCTCCCATGGTCTTGCTGTTGGGCTATTCACTTGGGTGATGCATGCCCAATGAATAAAATTTTATTCTAATATCTGCTAAAAAAAAGACTATAACTGCATACTGCACAAGATTACTGGTTTAATCCCAGCATTATAGCATCAAATTGAGTGAAGAGCATATGGATATGGAGGCATTTTAACAAGGAGTTGAACCACCCACCTCATTGTTGTATGAAAGACACAAGACAAGCATACTATCTATCTTTTGAACAAATTAAAAGAGCTTCTCAGATTGTTTCTACAGTGATTTTCTGCCATAATTCGCCTTTTCCTATTTTAAACAATTTGCTCTTTCTAGGGTGGGCTACCGGGGTGCTGTGCTTGCATCAGATGAAAGTTATTTTGATATATAGTACGGAGCTGGGATTATTTGATAGGCGGCAAAATTAATATAATGAGGTATAATTTTTTGTAATTTACTGTACATGAATTGGTCTGCCAATGGAGGATCTATTTGATTTTTTAGGTTTTACTAATCCTCCCTGCTTGCACTATTCCCACTAAAGAGAACTCACATGGGTATGCTATAAATTATCAATCACCTTGACAAAAAAAAAAAAAAAAGATTATTAAAATTAATTAATTAACTCGTAATCACTATTCCTGGGCTAGTTTAGTTAAGCTTGGATTGGAAATCGAGTCACACGTTAGGCAATACAATTTTTCTGTTTTGTTTTATTTTATTTTATCTGATACTTGGGCTTGAGAATCTGAACAAGATTCCGATGAATTATAGTCACTTTGATGCCAAAGTTGGTATCTATCTGTATGCTGGCGTTTTAGATGATCAGACATTAATTGTCTCCTGGTATTAGAGAATCTTTTATGCGGTTATCTTGTCTTATTTATGTTTTGTTAAGAAACAAAGAAATTGATTTTTAATTAAAGGTTCTTCAAGTTCTCTATAAAAATAGAGAATAAATCTTCTTGGCCACCTCAACATCTTAAGCTGGCCGGCAGTTGCCATGTTTCTTGACTCTTTACCTTTTGTTACCGTCCTGCGGAACAGTGTGGTTGATGCTGGTGTGAGGAGAAGTTTCTCCAGCAGTTATCCAAAGAAGACTAATCAGAAGCAGGAAGCTACCCTTTCCTTCCCTCGCTCAGGCCCCATTCGTAAATCTCTCTGTGTTTGCCTCTCGTATGCGTGCTTACTTTCACAGTTGCCTCATTTAATTTTTCTTTTTGGGAGTTTTTATGCTATGTTTTTATTATTTTTAATTTTTGAAAGCCCTTCTGCGATTCCACCGGTAATGACAGAGGGAAAGAAGCAACCTTTTGATGCCAATGAAGCTCCTTCGCTAGTTAAGGAACTTAAAGAAAGCTTCAGAACTGGAAGGACAAGGAGTTATGAATGGCGAGTGTCACAATTGAAGGGTATTGAAAAGATGGTCGAGGAAAGGGAGAAGGATATTTCGGAAGCCCTTTATAAGGACCTCTCAAAGCCTGAGTTTGAAGCCTTTGTTTCTGAGGTTTAAATCTAATTTCTTATATGTTGATTTCTCCATAATGTTCGGTATGGTCAATGCTTGCATTCTTCATATATAGCTTTTTTGTTGTGTTTTAAAAAACTCTGTAGATATCTTGATGGTAAAAAGCAGTTTCAAATTCAGTCCAGTAATTTGCACATATGGAATATCTGCATATATTTATGGTACCGAGATCTGCACGTTCATGTATTGCATATTTGTCCTTATGATGTTTAATACAGATTGCTGCGGTAAAATCGTCTTGCGAGGAGGCACTTAAAGAATTGAAACAATGGATGAAGCCAGAAAAGGTAACTAGAGAACCACTCACCTTTTGGCAAAAGAAAGAACTGCTAACTGTGAATATATCTATTTAATAACAAGTTTAAGCTAGTTTAATGCCGTTCTCTCCTAACATTTCAGGCCAAAACTTCAATGACAGCCTATCCTTCTTCAGCAGAAATTGTGTCAGAACCTCTGGGAGCTGTGTTGGTAATCTCAACTTGGAACTACCCGTTTTGTAAGTTGAAAAATAAGAATCTGTGTTAATAAAATCATGTTCTACTCATGCATTCATACTCTGCACAAAAAAACATGATTCTCTGTTTTCCATAATCGATAAATTCAATCCACAAATGTGTTGCAATTGGGAAGCTAGAGAATACCATTTAGTTTCAAGATAATGTAATCACATGAAATGTCCCTGGCTACAAAAAAAACACCCCTACCGCATTTTCTAGTGTTGATTTCTATGGGCCTTTTTTTTTTTCCTTCTTCTATCTGCAGTGCTGTCAATTGATCCAGTAATAGGAGCTATTGCAGCTGGAAATGCTGTGGTATTGAAACCATCAGAAATTGCTCCAGTCACATCTTCACTGCTTTCAGAATTATTTGAGGAATATCTAGACAGCTCTGCTGTTAGAGTTGTCGAGGGAGCCGTTCCTGAAACGGCTGCATTACTTGAGCAGAAGTGGGACAAGATATTCTACACAGGTTTGACACAATAATATTTTATATTTTGAAATGCTCTGACCATACAGGTTCATGGATTGAAAGGCAGTGAACATGTCTCCGGTGACACACTGCAATCTATTGTTGGTGCTAGAAATGAACTCCTTTTATCAAATGAAAAAATGGAAAACATAATTTTACTCCTTAATCCTACCAGAAAATACTTGCTACAGGTCCAGGAGATGTGCTGATATTAGATACTTCATCAAACACTTACTACTTCAAACATTTATTTTAGGCTAAGGCACCTCTTTTGGATAAGAATATTCAGACAAGGATACAACAGTTGGACTCTACAAATCAGTGTAAAAATCTAGGTAACTTGAGAAAAAACCAAGTTCAAGCCCAAACCCATACCCCAAACCCATACAACTCCCAGCAACACAATTTTCACATTGTGTCTCCATTCAGATTCTTTTATTGAAATTTTGTTGTTTCACTTGTGTTTCCTTGAACTTGTTGTTCACAACAGAACACCTCAGATATTACTGATCATAACCTTCCATAAAAGTCACATGAGAATTTAAGTCAATATATGTTTTACAGTTATTCCAAAGGCATTTCATAAACAGATTTGAAACTTTGAAACTTTGAAAACACCTGTTGTCCATTTGATTTTTCATACTAAGTGTAACTGCTGAAGTATAGGGTGTATGAACTGACGCTGCTAGTATCAATGGAAAAGTTCTCTAAATTCAAGACTTTAGCTAAAGAGGCCATGCTGTTTTTTCTTTTTAGGCAGTCCAAGAGTAGGGCGCATTGTGATGACTGCTGCAGCAAAGCACCTTACTCCTGTTGTCCTAGAACTTGGAGGAAAGTGTCCAGTTGTTGTTGATTCTGATGTTGACTTACAAGTAAGAACATCAAGTTCATAGCTTAAGAGTGCATCAATCACGGATTCTTTTCCCTGTAGTATTAATTGGCTTCATGCGAAGGTTACTGCAAGGAGGATTATAGCTGGGAAGTGGCAACTGAACAATGGACAAGCTTGTATTAGTGTTGATTATATCATAGCAACAAAAGATTTTGCCCCAAAGTTGGTAAGATCATTTTACCTTTTTTTAATTCTTTAAAAGGTCTGTTCCAACTGGATTTATTCTTGATGCATGCCCCTTGAACAGATAGATGCACTACGGAACGGAATAGAAGAATTTTTTGGAGCAGATCCAATGGAATCGAAATACATATCCCGTATTGTGAGTTCAAACCATTTTTCACGTTTGGAAAGACTCTTAGATGAGTACAAGGTTTTCAACAAAATTGTGGTTGGAGGCCAAAGGAATCAGAAGAAACTGTGGGTTCCTTACATTTTCTGGCAGATTTGTGCTTCTAGTTTACAATTCAACAATGATACACAGTACAAAACATGACTGCATGACCTATCCTTCTATTGCAGAAAGATCGCTCCAACCATATTCTTGGATGTTCCTGAAGACTCTCAACTGATGCAGGAAGAGATATTTGGGCCATTGCTTCCTATTATCACTGTGAGTACAGAGTGAAAATATGCAATGCATGTTGTTCTAATCGACACTATGATTCAAAGATCATTTTATCTGTGATTTGATAGGTTGAAAATGTGAAAGACAGTATTGATCTGATAAATTCGAAACCAGAGCCTCTTGTCGCATATCTCTTCACCAATAACCAGAAGCTAAGGAATGACTTCGTGCAAAATGTCTCCTGTGGAGGAATGGTTATCAATGACACCGTGCTGCATGTATGTATTCATCTCTTCCTTAAAACTCACATATGCGGACGGCAAAATTTTGTATAATGTGTTCACTGAGATGCAGGCCGTTTGCCACATCTCTCCTCAAATAGATTGTAAGGTCCCCAAACTATTAAAAATCTGCAGTGTCATGACTGCAGCCAGTCAGTACCACTGTGCTTCCGGTGCCATGTTACTCCCTCCTGCAAAGAAAAAGGGAGAGAATAGGACTCAATTTCTTGATGGTTAGAAGCAATGCCAAAAATGTGTATCGCGAGTTACGCTTAAGGAGTAAATGTGTCAATATGGATAATTGTACGCGGCGTAGCTAAACTGGATCTGCTCCGAAATGAGCACTTTTTAATGTTTTTACCTAAGGTAGTAGAGGTAAACAAATTGTCTATTTCAAGCTTGGTTTTCAAATTATGCAGGTTACAGTTTCCAGTTTACCCTTTGGAGGAGTTGGGGAGAGTGGAATGGGATCATACCATGGTAAATTTTCTTTTGATGCTTTCAGTCACAAGAAGGCAGTTCTATACAGAAGTTTTAGTGGAGATTCACCTGTCAGATACCCACCATATACACCAGAAAATAAGAAGTTGATGAGGGCTGTGATGAATGGTGGCATATTTGATATAATTCTTGCTTTGATGGGATGGTCTAGAGATTGAATACGTGAATTGAAGATGTTTTTTTTTGTTGGTTACCCCTCTCTTGAATGCGTTTTTATTTTTTCAAGTCTCAACTGTTCAACAGTTGTGAGATAATAAGTGTATGATAACTTGCCGTCTAAACGATTACTTTAAGATTGTTAGAGAGCATCCATTCAAGGGAGAGTGTCAGTGTCTTGTTGAATAAGATTATTTGTTATTTGTGAAATGCTTGGAAAGGAAATGAGAATTTCTGACTTCTGCAATGGAAATTAAAAATTACCAGACAAAAAATGTTTATACAGTTTTCTATTACCCTTTTGGTGCAAGTACGCATCTTGCCTTGCTTACCATAATTTCCAAGCAGTCTTGCGAATCTCTTTAGTTATCTGCTGTTGAACCACCACACTGAAACTGGACAAGAGATATCTTCAGAATCTAGCAGGTCCCCTGTCGTCCCAAGCTCTGGCAACTCAGTCCATTCAGATAGTGTTGCAAGCTTGGAAGGCAGTGACATGGAGAGAAAGAAATAACAATTAGCAGCAGTGAGCAGCATTAAACACGTGAAGAATAAAGTAGTTAGACAATTGGATAATCCAGTTGGTGAGTTGGTGAACAATGTATAAATAAGTCTAATGAGGTATATTTTTCTATAAATTGCAAAAGTTATTTCTCTTCTCTTTTCTTCTACTTCTCAACCTCTTTTCTCACTAAAAACCTGTTTGTTAAGATTGAGTCTTAACAAATTGGTATCAGAGCCTTGAATCCAAGGCAATTACAACATTAACAAAGACTTAAAAATGGTAGAAAACAATAAGGCTAGAACTTTGGAAGAGAATGGGAGATAGTTGGATGAGAGAATGCAAGTTTTTCATCAAGAATTGCAAGATTTCATAGCAGACAACAAGAGACATTGGTAAGAACAAGCCAAGTTGAATGAACAACTAAAGGCACAAATGGAAACCAAGATGACTATCATGCAGACATTTATGACTGGAAGGGAGGTAGAAAGGGATGACAGGAATCAAGTTAACGCCAGGGAAATGGTGCATCTACAGCAGAATCATAATTCAGAGGAAAATGTGGGAATTAATAAAGGCCATCGGGTGGGTACAATGTAGCTTTACCTAAAGTGGAGTTGTCCACGATTCATGGAGATAATCCGCGAAGATGGATTAGAAAATATAGGAAGTTTTTCAAGTTGCATTTTACTCCGGTTCATCAATGGGTAGAAATTGCTTCACTTTACTTGGAAGGCAAGGCAGAGGTATGGTTCGAAGGATTTTTGGTAGGTGACCATGACCTTACAAATTAGGAGGAGTTTGTTCGATGCCTTTGTAACAGATTTGGCAGCAGAGAGCATGTGGTAGAGGAGTTTAACAAATTGGTACACGATAAGCGGGAGTAGAAGAGTATATTGAAAGGTTTGAGGAGCTTAAATCCCTAATAAGCACATTGAATTCTTCAGCACCAGTATCGTACTATATATCCAGCTTTATTAGAGGCCTCAAGCAGGACATTAAACCAACATTGAAGATCTTGAAATCCGGAACATTGGTACAAGAACTTGATTAAGCAAGGTGGTAAAAGGAATCTAACCAAGTCGTGACAAGAAGAAACAAGATGGTACCCAAAATATCTCTTCTTGACATCATGGTAGGTTATCAGGTAAACCTTCTTGTAGCACTCTTTACAATGCAAGAACTGATGTAACAGTAGGGGGTAAACGAATGAATGGCACTTGAATATGATAAAGGGAGTGGATGAGGAAGATGAAGAACTTTTAGAAGTAAAAAAGGGGGTAATAATGAGATTGTGGCTATTGAATATCAAGTACATGAGTATGGTTTATCCCTTAATGTATTGGACGAAAGTTATGCTCATAACACAATAACAACACAATAAGGATTAAAAAGAATTATAAAAAGCAAGATTTTTTTTTTTGGTAATTGTATCTTGTGAGTTTTCAGGTTAATTTACATGTATTTCAATTAATTTCTTGAAATTCTAAAATTAATAACTAAATAAATATCCAATAACCCTAAAATTTATAGAATCAAACTAGTAAACTCTAAAAAAACAAACCTATAACCTAACATAATTGAGCTACGACACCCCTCAGGTAAGGTAATACTCTTAGTTTTATTCTTACCGACAGTGGTAATACTCTTAGTTTTATTGATGAACATGTGGTTAAAGAGATCAAGAGTACTACCATTGAAAAAACGACTGTATTAGCAGTAATTATGGCCAATGAAACTGTATTAGCAGTAACTGTGAGATCAAGACTACCATTGAAAAAACGACTGTATTAGCAGTAATTATGGCCAATGAAACTGTATTAGCAGTAACTGTGGCCAATGAAAATGTCATGAGGTGTAGTGTATTCTGTAGAAAATTTTAATGGTTAATGCAAGGACATCAATTCCAAGCAGACTTGAGGATCTTGAAGTTAGGGAGGTGTAACATGGTTTTGGGAGTGGATTGGATGCTAAGACTTTACTCGCCGATCCTATTCGGTTTAATAAAGATGAGATTATCTTTCAAGAAGAAGGATTAATCCGATCCTATTGTAATAGTGGTTCCAACATGGTACAAGGAGATTATGGACACCTACAAGCAAGATTCTCAGTTGCAGAAATAATTGATGGGAAATTGGCAGGAGCTGACAATTGGCCTGAATATAGTTTTACAGCTGATATACTCATGTATAAAAGGAGAATTGTGATCGGCAAAGAAGATGACCTGAGAGAAAAGGCAGTTAAAACAATTCATAATTCTTGTATAGAAAGCCATGCTAGGAGACACAACTCTTACGGGAGATTTAAGATTGTGTTTTAGCGGCCTTTAATGAAGAAGATGGTAAAACAACTGGTGAAGAAGTGTAATAATGTCTGTGAACAAGCTAAAATGGGAAGGACAGCCTCTCATGTGCTGTAGCGATCATTGCCAGTATCAAGTGGAGTTTGAAGGGATTTTTTAAAGAATTATTTTTTGATCTAATTAAATTATAATAATTCTATTTTGTTGTCTAAGGTTTGTTTTCCTTTTTAACTTTTTGAGACACGCGTACCTTCTTTTTTTATCAGATTAAAAAGAAAAAGTCGTGGGCCCACAAATCTAAGCAAACTTAATAAAAACCCTTGTCAGTATATTTTGCAATAAATTCCAAGCTAGCCATCAAACGTGTTTGTAACGAGAAAATCAGCGAAACCCTATTTTCTTCCTATTGGAATAACCTGGCATGAATTTCAGTTACTGGGCTAACATAATAATAATCATCAGTGATTGTAACAGCTCTGTTTCTAAATTGGGTTTCTTTCAGTTTTTTTTTATACCATTGCTGTTTCGGTCAGATTGTCAACGTTCTAGTTTTTATTGGACAAGCGTTGATTGAGTCCAATTTTACTGATTAATTGTTGCAGGAGGTGAAAAAAACGGATGGGGGTAACAGAGAATGCTTCTGCTCATGTTTGTCTCTTTTCTAATTACTATAATTTATATTTCACCGCTTTTGCTTTTCTTTTGCTTTGTGGTAGCCCCCATTGAACCTGTTGCTTACACTGTTCCGCCATCAACATTACAAGAAAAGCAAAACAACTGTTTGGTATTTTTTTGTTTTATAAGAAATTGGTTTTGAATTGTGCTTTTGACAAATACCGATTTTTTCCTGCTATGCAAGCAATTTGGGTATTTCTATAACATTCTTTTTCACTCGTATGAAAGTGGGATCCCTTCGTGATAGCTATAAATCATGATGCCAATTTTGTGTGAATGAGGGAGCACTAGTCCGAAGGAAGAGATTATTACCATGCAAGACCCATTGTGCTGCTAGTGGTAATCATGACAATTTAGATGCACTAATCTAGTTAATGTGAGCCCAGACTTGACTCTTAAGCTGTGAGGAAAAATGAAAATACAGGTTATAATTGTTATATTTGTGGGCTTATGGAAATTTTTGAACATGCTATTTCTTTTTGTGGGCTTATGGTGTTGGTGGGTGCTTAACGTATTGCTGATTTGTTTTGATTTGTAATTCCATGCACAGGGACTAAAATTTGATGTGGATGACATGATTGTGAAAATGGCAAGCCAAGACCAAACCAAAATGCTGCACATCAAACAGCAGCTGGCCACCATAGACCACACTCCAGATCACCCAGTATACCCTGTCGTATGTTCCCTTTTCCTTTGTGTCTGCTTCTCTAGAAATTGTTTTCATGATACCTATGAGTGTAGCCATGTTGGTCTCTAGTTCGAGTCCTGCCCTTTTAAAAGAGAAACAAAGGAAGAATGAAGTTTTCATTGACTAGTTTTCAATTGGTTTGATTTTTCCATTCAGATGGTGCATGAGGCAATTATGGATTTAAATGAAGAAGGGGGATCGACCAAGGATGCAATATCACAGTTTATCATGAGAAAGTATGATGTTTTTCAGGTTGTTCATGTGGCTAAACTAATTGAACAATTAGAGAAACTTGTGGAGAAGGAAGAAATAGTTTTTACATCTGAGAATCGTTACATGCTTCCAGCTGAGGACTCTGGTTCCCCTGCTAAGTTAAAGCAGGGAAAGAAGCAGTCGGTGCAATATGAACTGGATCGGAGAAGTAATAAGTTGCAAAAGGGAGTTCAAGTTCAAGAAGATCAGAATGCAATTATAGAAATAGAAGATCAACCTGAAAGTGATAAAGCAAAAGAATCACAAGCAGCTCAAAGTGAAGGCGTTGAATACCGGAACCATTTACAAGAAGATCAGCTTAGGGTATATGAGGAAGAGAGGTTTGAGATGACTACTGAGAATTTTTCTCAAGTTGTTGAAGGACAGTCAAAAGTGATTGTAGAAGATAGATACCAGCAACCTGCTGGAGTAGATGAGGGAAGACATGAAAAAGAAGTTCATATCCAAATGAGGGAAACTGAGGCAACTGAAGAGCGAAGTCAATTACAACAACAAGAACTCCAAGTGACTGAAGATCAAGTGGAAACTGAACGTCAAAATAAAGTAACTGTAGACCTGCATCATGTTGAACGTCCTGAAAATGAAGAAATTATAGGCGAAATTCGACCTCAGGTTCCACAAGATATGTATGTTGACGAACATTATCAATCAGAGAAAACACATATTAGAACCATTCCTATGCAGATTGAAACACGAGGAAAAGAAGTTGGAGTGATTGGAGAGGAAAAGGGATTGCAAGAACAAGATAATAAAGTGGGGAACAATTCTACTGACATTAGGTTTGCTCTTTTCTTACTTTGCAACATTGTATCTTACAGTCTTTCTTGTTACTTTATTCTTATCCCTTCTCCGTTTCTGATTAATTAACAGCCATACATCGGAGGTTTCTGGACAACCTGTTCGAGATAAAGACATGATAGCGATGCCAAGTTCTTCTCAGACAAGTCAACAATTAGACCATGTCGGATCTTCATTGTTATTTCATACTCTGAAGGTGAAAGTTTAAAACTGGAGTATTAGTTATTCACAGGTTAAACTTGGAAAATTGGTTACTAATATGTAAAACTCGTCTTATTCTGTCCCATGAAACACGTTTTAATTGTTTGTTTAATTTACTTTGATCACTAGGAAAAGTGTATAAATGTGTGGAAGAAGTTAACAGAAGCTGAGCATGAGCTGATGGATGTTCTTAGCTGTTTGAATTCAATGGAAGCAATAGCCAATATTCATGAATCAGAGCCAAAAGCATTGCCACATTCTGATTATGTACCCAAAGATCCAATGCAACTTCAGCAGAATCAACAATTTGAGCTTCCTAAACTCAAAAGAACTGCAGAAGTTCAAATAACAGCATTGCAGGAATCTTTTCATAACCAGAAAAGGCAGGCTTTACCTGGAAATCATGATTTCCCATCGAAATACTGGCCAGAAAACATTAGTGTTTCTCCTACTCAGCAAATCATGCACTCACAGCAACTGGAGGTGGAGAAACATCAAGATTTTCCTAGTTTTAAAGGCTATCTACAACTTCATGACCCAGAAAAGGGGTCCAAGTCTTGTTCATTTGCAGGTTCTTTGGAACCCCAGGAGCTGAATCTGGAGCAGAGATCAGAGCATCATGGCACAACTGTAGAGGACCTTCAGACTCCCGTCAATTTGGAGCATGTTGAACTGCGTGTTGAGCTGGAGCAGCGAGTAGATGTCCCTGAGCTAAAAAAGGCTTTGGGAAAAAACTTGTCTGCTGATGGAGAATTGACACCTGCTGAGGACATCACTATAGATAGAGACGAGGTTGAGCCTGAGAGGCCTCCAGGATTTGAGGTTACGGTGGAGCGATTTTCCCAAGAACGGCTGCAGTGTGCTGTTCCTTGTGGCGATGCAAAGAAACTCGAGCCTGTGGTAGGCATCATGACATGTTCGTTTTTATCTTTAATTGCTCATGTGTTTTCTTAGGCCTTCCATTCCTTTTCTATCATTTATTATTATCGGAGATGATATGAAACAGACTGAAGATAATATAGAACTGACTTCAAATTATCAATGATATTAAATATAGTACCATAGAACATACCATTCTATAGATATGACAAAATGAATTGTGTGGCTATGGAGTCAATGCAGCTCGTGAAAGGGCAGAATCTTGAACTATCAGTCAAGGAAAGGCATATAGAGGTTGAAACGATCACTTCAGAGCAACAATGCCAGATAAAACAGCAAATACAAGAGAAAGAATTACGCCCTCCGGAGCAAAGGGCATCCGAGAACAAATCTGAATCAGGTGCAGCTGGAGCTACTTCTGATCAGCAACTCCATAACATTGAAATGCTTCAAGATCCAAAGCAAATTTTGGTGGTACATGAATCATCCCGATTAACGAATCAGCAAAAGAAGGGTCGTGGCAAGAGAAAGAAAGTAGAAATGGAGCTGCCCCGGAGGGAACTATGGTATCGTGGCACAAAGGCATGTGAATCCAATCCAGCACATCCAACAGATGCAAATGATGTTGATTCCGACAGACAGCGGAAACTAGATCATCCAATCCCTGAAAGACCTCAAAAGAGAAAACCAAAGAAAGTGGAGAAATCATCTCAATCAGTGGAGCAGGAACTCAAAGATCAGGGTAGGAAAGGGCTTCTCAGATCTCAGCTTGCACCAGTAACATCTGATGAAGTCAAAATGCTAGAAAATCCAAAACAGCACAAACTAACATCAGCAGGGGATTCTATTCAAACTCAGCAGAAACAGCAACTACAGTTTCGAGTGCAATGCTCTTCCCAAGCTGAAGAGATTATGGATAAAATAATGGAAGAATCACAACCCTTACCAGACCAAAATAAACAGGGAAGTCAACTGGCATATCAACTTCGAGGGAGGCGTCCTAAGCTAAAGCCTGTTATGGATACAGCTAAGGGGAAATTTTTACCTGTAGATGGTGAAGATCATCACAAGGAGCTGCCATTGCATATTCAAGGGCAAAGGCCTAAAGCCATGACCAGTACAAAACTCATAGTAAGAGAAATATCCTCAAGCCATCAGAGTCACAATGAGCAACAGCCCAAGAAACGTGGCCCAGGAAGGCCACCTAAATCATTATCAGCTGCATCTCAAACTGTCAACGTACCATTGTCTCCACAGATTCAGCTTAAGCAGAAAAGGCAGCAACATGATCTTCAGAAAAAGCAAAAATGGCCAATTGGTGCTGGTCAAGGGAGGTTTACAAGATCCAAATCACCATCAGTTGCAGAAACCATTTCATCATGACCTCCACAGGACTGGCAGCAATGCAGGCCACATTTCAAGAAGAAAAAGCCTCAGAAACGCAAAAGTGATGGTAACAACCAAAGGGAAGACATCCAAAACTTGACCGAGGGAATTAAAGGACAGGGTAATGCTATTCTTTTCTCTCTTTTTTTCAAACTTTTCAGGGGCATTTAACTTGATGGTGTTTTTATTAGCTTTTTCAGTCCATCAGTTTCGGTTTTTTGAACATGGATAGGAAATGTTATACCACTTTCCTTTTGCTCTATCTTCTATTTATTCTAGCCATGATAGTTCGAATTCTTTTTTCTCCTTCTGTTTACAAAATCATTGCTTGTAAAGTTTTGTGGTTCTTGAAATGCTTATCTAATTGCATGACCAGGTCTTTAGTTAAACTTTACCACAATTTAGTCACTAGGTGAGATCAAATGTCTTTTCTTTAGTAATATGAACTCTGAAGAATATAGATCTCATCTCTAATCAGTTTTTTTTTTTACCTGATCTTCTATTCTCTCTTTTATCTCGCTCTCATATATTTGGAAACCTTAACATCATCTGTAGATTGGTCGTGATTTTATCATCGCTGTCTTTCTTCTTAATAATGATAAATGGATTAAAGACAAACTATAACAAGACATACCTGGCAGGATAATTAACCGCAAATTTAGTGGTTTGTCTGGAATTTTCTGATGGCTGTCTCATCATTTCCATTGGTTGCATAACTGTATTATACTTGCTGCTTTGGTTCTATAATAGTTTGATAAATTTAAAGCTTTCGGTCTTCATTCTCTTGGTCTTTAGATTAGCCAGCAAAGGGTGATGAGTTACTTGTTTGATGGAGAATAAGTGGATTAGTCTCTACTTGTATTTTTTTTTTGTGTTGCTCAATGATGAACAATATGTTCAGTGCTAACATTAGCATGATAGTGCATTTCTATCAATTCATGATCAGCTTGACTATGTGATTTGTTGATCTGGTTCGCTTTTTTATATATATATAATTATCATACAAGTCTTAAATCCGGTCCCAATCTACCAGAAGTTTCAATTGCACCATTAATTTGTTATATAGAGTAAAACAAAGTCATAGGACTTAACTCATCGAAGTCTCTAGTAATATGGTGTGCAGAACAAGTGATTCCATATGGCACTTCACTATTTAGGATAAATTGAGCTATTAGCACAGTAATTTTTTTTTTTTAAATAGTTAATAGATATAGGCACAGAAAAGATTGATAAAATAACATAGTTTGACCATGATATACTTCAGAAATACGATATTTATTCAATATCACTATTTTTAAGTATAATAAGATAGTTTGGTATTGTCATGTGTCAACTCAATACACTCAAGAATTCATGAAGATTTATTATACCCGTATATTTTTTCTTTCCGGTATTTATTGGTAAGGATATATAAAAAATATGCTAATAAAATCTTGTTTCATCACTAATCAAATGAATTATCCTGAACTTTCTTTTCCCTAAGCAATAAACAAAGGGGCTAAAAGCATTATTCTCGCATGTAACAAGTTTTTTACTTGCTAGCTTGTTACCTTTTAATTCACAGATAATAAAATATATTAATTTTTTTTGAAAAAAAAGGCTATGAAGAAAACATTATGCATATAAACACAAATTATTGTTCACCGTGCTAGTATAAGTATTCTTTTGCCCTTTTAACAAGAAAAAAAAGATTTAACTTGCTATTAGGGGTAATTAATTTGATCTTTTTAACACGATTATTTTTAACACGATTATTGGGCATAATGCTATGGATTGAGAATAATTTGATCTTTCGACAATTCAAAATCATATTATAAGATTATATTATTTTTAAAAGTAAAATTCATTAAAAGTAAAATTTATCAAAAGGTTGATTAGAGTTAATCCTGTCTTTTTACATTTTGGAAGCATAGTGTAAAAACCTTTATACCCTTAAAAAAAAACTAAAACTTACAACAAGGGGTATTTGTGTATTTTCATTAAGATATTTTTATAACTAATAGGTTGGACAAGGCGATTTGATTTTTTCATCAATTAAAATAATAGTTAAAAATAAAATTGTTGGCACGTGCACGAGGGCAACATCCATGCCCTTCAAGCGGCTCATATTGCATCATCCAATGTCTAAATGCCGCCTTTCAGGGCAGCATCTGAAGTGGCTTGACATGTTCTTTCCACCGGTGCTGTGTGTGTGGACAACAAAGGAGTGGTTGAGCTTCGATGGAGTTTTTTCTCCATCTCTTTTTTTTCACTCTTCTCCTTGTAAAAATTTAGAGGTTTCCTTTCATTTATTTCTTGTACTCAATTCAATCCTTATTTTTTTAATTTCTATTTGTTTTGTTTTTATCCTTTTTTTTGAAATTGTCTTTCATTTGGTTTCATTTAATTTTTATATCAAATTTGGTCCTCATCTTTTTTATTGTTGTTTGTTTTTTTTGTTTTTTTTTAATCGAATTTTATTTTCAATTTCATCCTTCAACATTTGATTTTAAATTTTTTTTTATCAAATATACTTCTTATTCTTTTTATTGTTTTTTTCATCTTTTTTTTCATTTATTTTTTAATTTCATCCCTTAATATTTTATTGATTTATAATTTTGCTTCATTATTTTTTTAGGATTTTTCTTATATGGTGTTGGTCTCAAGCCCGTGACCAAGATCACGGGTTTTGAAAGTTAACATGTGTCGACTTTAGGTTTTTTAGGCTATTTTTTAATTATTTGTTTTTCAATTTCATCATTTAACATTTAATTTATTAATAATTAATCTTCGTGCTTTTGTTTTTGTTTTTCTTTCTATGAAGTTATTCCAATTTTATGTTTATGGTTACGAAATTAGTGAGTCAACTTGAATTGACACGAATATTTTATTTTTAAAAAAATATTTGTTTTGGTTTCACCCTTAACATTGGGGTTGTTTTATAATTGAATTTCATGATTTTTTTAATTTGTTTTAGACAAGGTTATCCTGGTATAACAATAGAGTTGTAGATTTTGAATGCTAACTTGGACAGGCTCGAGTTTTTTTTTTTTTTTTTACCTTTTTTACAATTGTCAATTTTTTTTTATTGTTGTTGCATTTTTTACTTGTATTATTTAAATTAGTTGAGCTTATTAAATCCAATTAAGTTAATAACCCGAGTCTCATATATTTTTTTTATTTTTATTAAAATGTTTACATCGTCTTAGCATTTTTTTTTACTTTGAAAAAAAAATTGGATGGGTCAAGGTGTATGCCCCTATCTAGCACTTAGGAGCAATTTGGAAATGCGAACATATATTTTAAAAATTTAAATTTATTTTATTTAAAATTAATATTTTTTATATAAGTTTTTTGATGTATTGATATTAAAAATAATTTTTTAAAAATAAAAAAAATATTTTGATGAATTTTTAAATAAAAAAATCTTAAAAAAAAATCTGAATGACACTTTTAGCTATACTTGTAAATGTATATTTAATTCCAAACTATTTTTAATCAAGTTGTTGAGAGTTTGTATTCTTTGTTACATTAGGGTGTAGTTGGGGTTGTCACCCTCCTCACTGTAGATAAAGAATAAAGATTGTCATGGAAAATGGAAAAGTGAAGCTATAAGGGGAAAGAAATTGTACATGGCAAAAGAACAAAAGGGAAATTGCCGCAGTCTTCGAGGTATAGCGTTCCATTTTAAGGATTTGGCTTTTGATGCAAATGTCCCTCTCATGGAAGGTTCCGAGAAATTGTCAATAATAATTCAAGCTAAAACAGAGTATCTGAATATGCATTGCCATCTATTATAGTGTTTTGTGCTTAGATGAAAAGGCAAATTATATACCTTAACTTCCTGCAAATTCTTTTAGTTGCATTTATTCCCAAAAAACAATTAGTTCAAAATCCATTAACATAATCCTCCTGTCTCCTTGGAGAGAGAATAAAAGAACACCACATTTGAAGAAATATCGATTTTTATAGGTAATTAAGCGAAATTTCAAGAACGAGCAATGCCCATGAATCCTTAATCTCCTAGCAAAAGACCCCATGTCAATACAAACCAAATTTGGACTCATATGGGCTTTTAAAAATAAACAAAAACAAGTGGATTGACCAGGTCTTAGTTTTCATTCAGATATTCTACCAAACATTTGTGGTGCATTAATTAACTCACTGACTGTCAAAAAGAGAGAAATGGGAAAAGAAAAGGATGGTTTTTGTGTGGTGGGGGTTTTAGTGCTATTTTTGTTTTTGGGGTCATCAGTTACTAGTGATGATAGCCCGAAAAGGTGGAGAAAGGCTATGATATCAGGTGAAACAATGGCTTCATCAATGTTGATCAATAGAGTTCCATCATCCATTGTGTTACCGCTTCATGGGAATGTCTATCCTAATGGGTAAGGGCATAACTGAACTGGGTTTTGACTTCTTGTTGTTTTCCTTGTTTCTTTGCCAAGTAAGTGATAATCGCATGTTCTGTGTGTTATCATGTAATGATATTAGGACTTTTGTCTCTGATTCTTCGTAATTTATCGACTGAAATTTGAAAACCTTGCTTGATAGCTATGCAGTAATTCATGGAGTCCTTCAGTTGTGTTCCTCTGGATTCTGGACTGTAACTACATAAGGCTTTGTTTGGAGCTTCTTGAACTCAATCGTTTGTTACTGAAATCACAGAGTTCCATTTTGTAGGTACTATAATGTGACTCTCAACATTGGCCAACCCTCAAAACCCTACTTTCTTGATGTAGATACTGGAAGTGACCTTACATGGCTCCAGTGTGATGCTCCCTGTGTCCAATGCACAGAGGTAAAAATCATTATAACAGGTTTTCTCTGTTTCGTTCAACCAATTTATGAAAAAAAAAAACCATTTAGCATTCATTTCTTGTTGTTGGTCATATAATCAAATGGTCCAACCTGCATGGTCAGTACTACGATGTCTAGAAGATTGTATGTATCTTGTCCTTGAGGCTTAAGTTAAACCTGAAGAACGGAATTATTGTATGATGCTGCCACTCGGATATGACTCCCTAATTGTTTTTCCAATTTTCATTAACATATAAATGGATGGTAGCATGCGATAACTTGAACTCCTTGATTCTTGAGCTTTCTCGGATGTGGTTAGTTTCAGCATAATTTTGTCACTTGTTTTATGGTAAATCTGTAAACCTCTGCTGCTTTGTTAAACGCAATTATGCTCCTTCCAGCTCAGTTAATCTTGAATTATCACTGTCTGTCAAACTTGCATGTGATTCTAATTAGTTTTCAATATTCTATGCTGTGTGTTAAACAAATGAAGTTATGTTCTTAGTATAGCAGATACCTTAATTATTTTTCATTTACAGGCTCCTCATCCATATTACCGACCCCGTAACAATCTAGTACCTTGCATGGACCCCATTTGTCAATCCTTGCACTCTAACGGTGACCACAGATGTGAAAACCCAGGGCAGTGTGACTATGAGGTTGAGTATGCTGATGGTGGCTCATCCTTTGGCGTACTTGTGAGGGATACCTTTAATCTCAATTTTACAAGTGAAAAGCGTCATAGTCCTCTTCTGGCCCTTGGGTTGTTTTCTTTGCTTTCTCTCTTTATTAAAACTTTATGAGACGCAATGCAATTTTCAGTTGGTTGGCTAGTATGCATAATGTAAATCATTTGTTCTCTCTTCGTTCTTTTTTCCCCTCAAACAGATGTGGATATGATCAGTTTCCAGGCGGATCTCATCATCCCATAGACGGAGTGCTTGGCCTTGGCAAGGGAAAGTCTAGCATTGTCTCACAGCTTAGTAGTCTGGGTTTGGTGAGAAATGTGATCGGCCACTGCTTAAGTGGGCATGGTGGAGGATTCCTCTTCTTCGGGGATGATCTTTATGATTCGTCTCGTGTAGCTTGGACACCAATGTCACCTGATGCGTAATTAGGCCTCGAGGATTTCCTTTCATGTTTTTAAAGTTTAGCTTTTATATTCATATCTTTATGTTCTTATGGTAAATGCTCATCGTGCATGGCAGGAAACATTACTCTCCTGGACTCGCTGAATTAACTTTTGATGGGAAAACTACCGGGTTCAAAAACCTGCTCACAACTTTTGACAGTGGGGCATCTTATACATACCTTAATTCTCAGGCATATCAAGGTCTAATTTCTCTGGTGAGCGGCAGAAAATCTAGTAAAACAAGACAAACATAAATGTTAGATAAAGAGCCTGGCATTTGCATTAGTACAGCAAGAGCAGGGTTGGTCTATTATCATGTACTTTAGTCGGCTGCAGTATTTATTGTGAATACCTGATATTATTTTCAAATGAATCGTATGTTATATACTATGAGAAAAGATTCTTTTTGCCTTAAACTTGCAGTTCCCCTTGGTCATTATCTTAATTGTCTATCTGCTAGACAGTTATAAGTTGCCATATGCTTCTGATGCTTGGAAGTTAAAAAACAATGTTTTCTCCCAATTTGGCTTGAAGCTCAGATTACTTCCAGTATTAAACCACCGTTTAAATCTCAACGTCCTATATTCATGCCATATGTTTTTTCAGCTGAAGAAAGAATTATCCGGGAAACCTTTAAGAGAGGCATTGGATGATCAAACACTCCCACTTTGTTGGAAAGGCCGGAAACCTTTCAAAAGCATACGTGATGTCAAGAAATACTTCAAGACCTTTGCATTGAGCTTCACGAATGAAAGGAAATCTAAAACTGAGCTTGAATTCCCACCAGAAGCTTACCTCATAATATCAGTAAGTCCACCCTTCAATAGTTTCCCCACCTTTGATTTTTCAAGTTTAATTTATAGCTCAATTAGAAGGAGCCTTCGCATGTCAATGAATGCTGACAATATTTTTTTCCAGTCCAAGGGAAATGCTTGCTTGGGAATTCTAAATGGCACAGAAGTAGGGCTGAATGATCTAAATGTCATTGGAGGTGAGAGTTTCTGTATAATTCGGAACATAGCTTGAAGAATTGAGATTATAAACCTAGGATTGAACTTAAAATTCTTTTAAACTTTCTTTCATGTGGTTTTATTAGACATATCAATGCAAGACAGAGTGGTGATCTATGACAACGAGAAAGAACGGATTGGATGGGCCCCTGGAAATTGCAACAGGCTTCCTAAATCCAAAAGTTTCATCATTTGATCAGAATGAGGGATGTTATAATCATTAAAAACAAAAGCCCTGTACAAAAAGCTTCTAAGCTGTTAGTCTCTAGCATTGTGTTCTTCATACATTATGTGCAGCATAATTATCCTTGTAAAGTATGTATTTGTGAAACGGTGAATCATACATACATAGCCCACAGTTATAATTAATAAATATTTAATCAAAATACAGAGTCGTTTTACTTTCACTGCCTCTGGATCTTCAAATTCAAAGTGCGGGAATTGTTCTACTTTCTGCATCCACCATCAACTGGTTCGTACAGAAAATCAATAAGATAATACTTCTTTTAGGTTAAACTTGGCAAGACTGTCAACATGGACAGTGAAGATTATGGATGCACCTTCACCAACCCAATAAACCAACTAGCTGGAAAGCAATATGAACGATGGTTGTTCTTCTATGGCCACAATTTTCAAATCTTGCAAGTTACACATCGTATGAAACGAACGTTGAATTATTTGTCTGTCAAGCCCGCATGAAAGTATGTGTTTACTTACTTTTGGCTTATTCTTCATGTTCATCCCCTTATAAGCCCATCGCCATCACATCGCCATCACTTGCATTTTTATTTTATTTTAATTTATATAAATTCTTTTTTTTTTCTGTTCACAAAGTGGCATTTTGAAATTGCATTTTAAATGGTATTTTTTAAAATTTTAATTTTAATTTTTAAAATTATTTTTTTTATTTTTGAATTGTTTTAAAATACTGATATTAAAAATAATTTTTTTTAAATAAAAAATATTATTTTAATGTATTTTCAAGATAATACTTTAAAAAATAATTATTATCACACTCTCAAATATCCTCGATTGAATTATAATTAAAGATAAATACTGCTGGACTAAAAGCAATCACAGCCTCTTGCATTCTTCAAACTTTGCTTCAAATTCAATAATTTTCAATTCTTGAAAATGAGCCCACATTAAAATTTTATATATATATTTTTTATTAAATATCAATCTTCTTAAACTTGATTCTTCTTATTGTTTTTTTTATTATTTATTTATCATTTCTCAACAACAAGCATAGGTGTTTAAAACTTAAAAGTCTCCGCATTCACTTCAATTTCATTAATTTTTTTTTCAAATGAGATTTTTATTCTCTTAATTGATATTTTTTATTCTTTATTTTTTTATTTCATCATTTAACATTTTATTTATTGAAATTTGATCTTTTTTATTTTTCCCATTGTTTCTAATCCTTATCCAATAGTCAATTCAGGACAATTATCGAGTTATAGATTGAGTGAGTTGGCTTCAGTCAACCCAAGCCAATCAAATCTTTTTGTTTTAAAAATAAGTCAAAATTTTATGTTTTTTTGACTACCAAAGATCATGAGTTTGAAAAATTCATGACATTTTATATCTTTTGAAGTTGTTTATTTTCTTTAGTTTTCTTTTTAATTAGATTATCCCTAATAAAATTTATGTGAAAGGAGATGTTTATACTGTGACTTGGATTTTTCTAGAAGTTATTTCTTTTTATTTTGACCTTCAAATTTTGAATTTTTTAAAAGAATTAAACTATTTTTTTATATATTGTTTTTGGATAATCTTGTCCTCTCATTATATTACGCGAGAGTTTTGATAATCTCGTGTCGGTATTTTGTTTTTAAATAATTTTTTTTCATTGATTTTTGGGGGTTTGAATATATTATTTTTTAGTTTATTTTCTATTATGTGTCATTTTTTCATTGATTTTTGGGGGTTTGAATATATTATTTTTTTAGTTTATTTTCTATTATGTGTCATTAATTTTTTTATTTTTAAAAAATAATAACAATATTTTAGCTTTATTTTTTTTCATGCGGCAAAGAATTTAACCCGGCCCAAAGCAAATCTTAGGGTATTAATGAAAGACGATAACTGTGGCCACACAAAAATAGAATATAAACAATCATAAGCACTTAAATTCCTTGAACTTTCTTGAATTTCACTAATTTTTGAAATTAATGAAATAAATTCTTGTACAATCCTACAAGAATTCCCTACAAGAATCATTACAATTACATATTAACATCACTAATGCTTGATTAATCCAGCCATGTTCCCTCACCAGCTTCATACAATACAATCCCAGGTCAGAATCTGAGACTCCATCCCTTTGATCTCCCACAAATGTCACCTCCATCTGCAGACTCCAGGCTAAGATTGTCCGGGCCCACATGCAAGAATACAACGGTGTGTGCTATTTTTACCTATAAAATTAATATGTAGGTCTTTTTTTCTTCTTCTTTTTCTGGTGATAAAAAATCAAAGCGGCCTCTGTAAATACATGAACATGTCCTGCAGAGGTGAGAGCTGGTCCATTTGGAACTGAACTTGTGAGGCAAAAGGGTCGTCTTGGAAGCCATCATCAATGTAATTGAAGTTGAAATCAAATGCACTATCTAGCTGATCATTCCATGATTTTGGCTGGCTCTGAACCTCCCTCTCGCAAGTGAGCTCAGGTGACAGCACCTGCTCCGAACAACTTGAGTCTGTATGCAACCTTGGTGTTGAATCGGACGTGTCCATATTTAACAAGTCATTGCTATTACTCATCATCATCGTTGGTGCTCCCATTGTTGACCCTCCATTCTTGTAACCAGACATTTCATTTATGTTGGGCTTTTGCTCTTCCATTTCAGCATACTTTGTTATTGATTTTCTATCTGCAGGAAAATGCTTCTCTATGCTTCCTTTCTTGTTGTATATTCTGCACAATACCCAATCATCTAGCTGCAATAACGAAATATTCCGTGTCAATTACACTAAATTATACAATAAATTAATATATGGGTTAAAAAGATGAAGGAGGAGAAGGAGAAGAATAAAGGAAGTACCCTTAGGTTATTTTTCTTGCCAGCAGACCTATCAACATTAGCAAGGCGGTATTCGTGCATGATCCAATTGGTTTTGATTCCTCTGGGAGCTTTGCCGGCGTAAAATACAAGTGCTTTTTTTATGCCAAGTGGTTTGGGCCGACCAATGGGTTTATCTGCTCCGGTTGCTTTCCAATACCCGGTTCCAGCCGCCCGGTTCGGCCTTGAACCGTTTGGATATTTTCTATCCCTTGGAGAAAAGAAGTACCATTCCTTTTCACCATACAGTGCCATTTCTGAAAAACAAAAAGAAATTTACCAAATAATTATTAGTCGTCCAAAAAAAATCAGGAAACCAAATCGAGAATTTTGAAATCTTTCTCGTCCACTTGTTTAGATCATAGATCTATGTATCAAATTGATGAACAAATGGCTAAGAAAATTCATGAAATATTTCTGGGTTTCTGGGTTTTTATTATCTCTAAAACTTAATTGTGTGAAGGTACGGAAATATCCATTTGACTGTAACTCTAAAAAAACGAATGGTAAAGAAGATCTCATCCAAAAAAGAAAAAAAAACCTTTTCTTTTCTGAATATTAAAATTTAAAAATCGAGTTGAAATCTTTAAAAAAAAAAACCAAGAAATCAAACAAGCTGAGCTAAAACCCTTTTCTCCAAGTTAAATCAATCTCTCAAATCTAATCTTAAAACCACAATTGAAACTCTAAAGAAATCATTGAAAAATCCCAAAAAATTACCTGGAAGCTGCCAAGGATCATACTTGTAAAGATCAATCTCAGCAATAATAGGAACAGAAATTGATTGGCCTCCACATTTCTTAATCAAGTAATGATTCACCAACTCATCATCTGTTGGATGAAATCTAAATCCAGCTGGTAACTCCAACTGATCTGCTGCTGCTGATCCATTTACCTTCATTCCCAGCTTTTAAATTGTTCTTCCTACTCTTTTTTTCTCTGTCTTGGAGCTCGAGCTCTAAGCTAGCTACTTCTTGCTTGGCTTGTGCTTGTTTCTTCTTCTTTTTCTTCTTCTTCTGCTCCCTGTTTTAGCTCTGCTTTATGTTTATGATGCCTTCCCAGAGAGAAACGAGCTTTTATAAAGGACTTGGAAAAGGACAAATACAGAAGACATATTTCTTAGGACACGTGGGGTCCGTGTTTATCTACAGACAAAACGTGGGAGTTTGTTTGTCAGGGGGCTTGATTTCCGCCCTTGGCTGAACGCAGCCTGTGAACCGTGATACGTGCACCACTCCTCTAATAAGAGCTTGCCACGTGCGATTGCTTTTGTCATCGCTTCCGTCACAGCCCTTGTCCACTCCTTACTTGAAAGTCGGCCGTCAACTGTCTCTTGGGCTTCGCTGACTGTTTTTCGTTTTTTTTGTCATGGTCAAAACCCTAATCATCTACAGTCAAGCCTGATTCATCCCTTCAAGCTCCACCAATAGGATACTGGCACGTACGAGACACTTCCTTGAGGCCAAAGATTGGAGTTGTCAATGGAGAGTCTTGAGATTTAAGCCTGGAATTGGGTGTAGGAGAATGAGATGTCGTTAAGGTGGCTTTGAATTACACGTCAGCGTCATTGGAACCCACGTAGGATAGATGACGTCATATTTGTTTTTTTTTTCCTCCTAGTGATATTGGATACTGTCGCTAAACGTCAGCACTTACATAAAAATCATATTAGAAAAAAAAAAAAGAGTGAAGAGAAAAGTCAGTCGTGCCTTCTTATGGCAGCTGGGAAGAATAATATCATGGATCGGACCGGATATCCTTGACCATGTCTAATATATATATATATATCATGATACCAATCCTTGCACATGGAGTTTTAAATTTTTGTATATATTATATTTTATTTGTTTTTTATATAAATTTTTGTACATGTTATATTTTATTTGTTTTTTATGATTTATGATGATCTATTTTAAAATGATACATGATTAAATAAAGATCTTGAATCACATGAGAATCACAATTTTTCTGCATCTATTGCTTGGAATCCCGGTTCAGTTTTTGTTTATTGTTAGCATCTCTTTTTAACATTTATTAATACATATAATAATTAATTGATTTTATTTAATACACTGGCCAAGTTTTTAATGCGCTTTCCAGATTCTTTTATCATCAATAAAACATTTCATATTATTCATAATTTTTTTTATAATTGAATTAATTTTTAATTAGACCGCAGTATAGCGTGACCACTCGAAATTAATAATGGTATCCTAGAGTTGTAGAACCAATTAAGTATGCCTAAAGGGTCGTCGATCTTCCACTATAATCACCCGTGATATTGTTTTTTTTTTTTTTTAATTTCAAAGTAATGCATCATGTGATATCAAAATAATGGTGACAATAATTTCAAATTTAGTATAATTCAACGACCACTTCCTTGAATTTCATCACACTAATGAACATTTACATGGTGTGTCCGTGTGTGCTCCACGTAGCTATGGGCAAGATGGTTGGTTCGGTGGTCGCATATTTAAGGATAAATATTAACCAGGGAAGAAACACTCGATTAGTAATTGATAATAATAATAATAAGAAGTTGAGTCCAGCATAAAAGACAGGGAAGATGACGTGGGACCAGATCAACGACACCCAACTAAAATGGAGGCTGCAGGGGGTTTTTTTTTTTCTTATTCAGAGCATGCTCTGTGAACTCACCCATGATGGTCCGATTTTATTTTATTTTATTTTTCTTTCGAATAAAAGAAATGCGAAATATAGTCGACATAGACGTAACCCTGGATATTATTAATCTGACTAATTAATCAAATACAGCTGATTAAATTTAATCCCTTTCATCTCGAGTTTTAGACTTACTTTTTGCATATTTTAATTGGAATATTAGCTCCCAAGCTGATATATTCCCGTGAATTTATTTTATGATATTCGCCTCCATCGAGGGAAGAAAGAAAAAACAAAAAAAACCAAGCCTGGTGGCTTGATCGAATTCATATACCATGCATGCAGGCAAGAGGAGCTGCTTGGCGCGCACGAAGGGTCTTTTCTTAATAAAAAAGCATCCCTCCATGTCTATTCAAAGCTATAAAATAATGTCACTTGATCCCCCTCGAAGAGCCATGTCGACAATTCCACATATCTCCAAATGGGCAAAAGGAAAGCAAAAGGTGCGATGGATACATATATTATATGTCGGTACGTAGTGCCTGACATATGTGCCTGGATAAGCATGTGGAAGTTACTAGGAAGTTGTCGGCCAGCCTAGCTAGCTAGCTAGATACATTTGCACTGGATCATCCCTTCTTCGGGGAAGGATTTATCTGAGACATTCGATATATAATGCTAAACGTTTTCATGGCTATTGGGCCTAGCTCTATGATCAACAGCACTTGGATCTATCTATAATTCCTTTCCAAAGTGGCATGACTTTATTTCAACATCTTTAATTATTCGTGCACTTTACTCTGCCGCGACATTCTACTGGCTAAACTAGCCGAGACTTGTATATTTTACAGACATCATTGATCCACTTTTGCATGTTCCTGTCCAATTTCTTTACACTCATGATGCTGCTGTCTTTGATCACATTACATCCCAGTTGATGGAACTACACTGTTCATGATGTATTCATCACTACGCCGTTTCTTTTCCTCTTGCCAAATTAAAAGGTGTGATTCTATTATGATTAATATAGATGAACAAGTGGAGAATGTCGATGCTAATTAAAGATTGTGATTTTATCAGGCGTGAATGCTGCTTGAAAACATCACAATCAAGAGAGGTAGCTAGCAGCTAGTTGTTCTTAGGCGAAAGGATGGGAGAGGTCCAAGTGAAACGAACATGGTGTCACTGTTCTAAGCACCTCCTTCTTCGAAGGTTCTTCATGATCTTATGCAAGCAGCCAATCTTGACTCGACTTGTCGATTTGTCTTCCGAGGGATCCAGGATGTGCTTTGGGCATTAAAGTAGTGTTCCGGAAACTTGTGAGCTCTATGACATCAGTGCTTCTCTCAGAATTTGAGGTCACGCGTGGCTGTAGTTTTTTTTATTTATAACTAGCGGAAAGATAATCAAAAAATTGTTAAGTATACACCAGCATAATTAATTCATTCGGTACGTAGACTACCAAGTTCTGGCTAGGTTTTGGACTTCTGTCAATTTCTTTCCTAAACTACAAGTTTTTTAATTAATTCCCTTTTGTGACTTCAATCTTGTTTTTAATGTCCCTTGTCAATCCTTTTCTATTAAATTTTCTCTATTATTTTTGTATTTTGTCTCATATTGGATAATATAATTGCGAGGTCACTAGTTAATTATAATTCTTACCAAGAAAGAGATATAATTTTTACCAAAACATTATAAAAATTATCTCGTCTATTAATTAAAAAAGTTATTTTTAATCTCTTATGTTTCTCTCTTCTTATTATATATTTTTTATATTGTAAGTATCATAAAATATATCTGCATATTAACCCACCGACTACTTAATTCATTTTCCAAGGGGAAAAAAATAATATTGATTAGCCTATATACGCTCGTGTGGTCAACATAATGGACAAGGAGACTATTTTCAAGAATTATACGCGCACGCCGTATCTTTATTTGTTTATTTTGAAACCAGTCAAAATATTACTGATTTATTGATATTTTTTAGTTCGAAAAATGAGCTGTAAAATATAAAATGAACTTAACCCAACCAAAACCCTAACCATAGTTCTGATAAGGAACAAAAAAGAAATAATCTTAACCATGGTTAATGGGCCAAATGTTTTAGTAGTGACCTACTCCTGGTTTTTCTTTCTAGGGTGGATTGGGTAAGTTACCCGACCCATGGAAAAGCCCTAAATACTAAATAGGGTTGCAAAATTATTTTTCTAAGTGAGACCGTGGGCAGCAACGAGTCAACCAGTCTCGCATGCTTATTTTATTTTAAAATATCATAAAATATTTATAAATATTGAAAAGAAAAATAATTGATGTATAATAAACATGAAAATATCTTTTTAGACAAAAGATTAGTAATAAAATTAAAGACGTTTACTGAGCAATCAATGTTACTCATACATGCTAGCTTGAGAGTCAACAATGTATTAATTAGGAGGACAAATTCTTGCAGCCCAAATTGTTTTTCATGTGTTTTTAATCTTTAATTGACTATTCTTTTTTTTTTTTTGTTAAATATAAAATAATCTTCATCCTTTGGCGGCAAATTTCTTTCTTGAATATTGAAGTTAGAAGTGCGTAAAAAACTGACAAATCAATTAAACTGAGAAAACAATAAAAAATAATTAAAAAAATCGAATCATAAAAAAAACGATTAAATTAATTGAAATATTTTAAAAAAATATTCAGTTCAGTTTTGATTTCACAGGTTTGAAACCGAAAAATCTCAACCGAATCACCGAAAAACCAAACTGAACCCATTAGAAAGTACAAAAAATCCCAAAAAACAATACAATTTTTTTTAATATGAAATAACAAAACCGAACCAAAACCAAACTGAAATAGATCGGTTGGGTTTTGATTTTTAATATAAAATAACCGAACTGAATCGAAACCGGTCGGTTTGAACTGATTTAGATTTTATTTTTTATATTTTATAAAATTTTAGTTTGATTATTTTTATAAATAAAAACTAAATCAGCAAAAAATAATCATTTCTGTAAATAATTTTTTTATATGTTGCCAGCATAATAAAATCCTCAAATGGGCCGTAACTCAGCGGTGTGTGGTGTCATCTTCCTTCGCTACTGGGCTTCAGCTGATCGGAAAAGGAAGTCCTCTCAGTTCCTTGTCATCTTTATCATTCATCAAATTTTAGGTTTAAAAATTATAATAATATATTAGGGGAACAAGAAAGTCAATTTAGGTTTAAGTTATTATACGTACATGCACTGATTAATTATTGATCACTAGCTCTGCTCTTCGTTCTTTTCCACGCTCGAGGGAATTTAATCACGCCACCATGACGTGCAAAGACATTCTCCACCATGGGTCTTCTTGTCTCATGAACATCTCGATGAATTATAATTCAAAACGGGTAAAATTAGAAGAAGAAAAAGGTAATCTAAACTTTTAGAAAATATAGAAATAGTTTAACGCTTTTAACCCTATTTTAAAAAAAAATAAGCTTAAGATTTTATTTATTTGAAAATAAGATAAACTTTTAAAGTGATCGGATAACATGTTACGTTTCAAAAACTCTTTCATGTTAGGTTATAATAATATTTTATCTTGAAAACTTGTAATGATTGGATTTCTTGTGATGTCGTTTTCACTTGTTTTTTTTTTTGTAAGAGTTTATCAATTTCATTGATAATAAAATGTTAAGTACATAAGTTGAATAAGCTGACAATCAACAGATGGTCTAAAGAACACGATTGATCGTAACATCAACTGCAGAAGAATGAGGTTCGAGTTGATGAACTAGGAGAAGGCCGCAATAAATCTCCATCACCACCCGGTGCTTGATTAATTAGATTTAAGGAAAATATGAGGCGACCCGAGAGCATTCGGGACATCCAAGCCGATGCGATGGTAATCTCGTCCTTAGTTTCCGAATCTAATGGAGGTTTCAACTGTGTGCCTTACACAATCGATCGGTTTTTTTTTTTTATCTTGATATTGTCCTGTCACATCTCTTATGAAATCTCATAGACAACATGCTTACTTAATGTTGTATTATAGGGAGACTCTAAGGGAAATGTTCTAGCCATTACTTGTTGGCTAGTTAGCTAACCTATTTGTCTTAAAAGGATTCCTAGTTGTCTGGATAAATAGGCCCTAAAAGGTTTACTAAACATGTATATGGTAGCATTGTCCCAGTATACACATGCTTGTCAATGCTCAATTTAAGAAGCAAGAAGTTTGATGAGACAAAGTAGGAAATGGTGAATATAACTAGAATCAATCTTTATAATAGAGTGTAATACAAAGTAGAAAATATAAATGATAAGTGTATTAAGATGACATGTAAGACTCAAACTCTTGACAGCCCAAACCTAACAAAACTAACCTAGGTATATAAAAAAAAGGTTGCAAGAGGATTTGCTTTTTCTCTTTTCTTTTCTTCTTCCTTGTCGTGACTTACAACCATATACACCAAGGATTTCAGTTTTAGCTTGAGTTTTGGTTCAAGAAATGTTGAAGAAGCAACTAATTGATTCGTCTTACATTATTTTTTATTAGGAATTTGAATATAGAATGATTAAAGAAGAAATTAGGGTTTTGTTAAGATTTTGATGATTGAATGATCTAGAAGTTCTAGTTAAAGCATTGGAATGTTAGTTAGCTTAAAACAAACTAATTTGATGACTAGAATTATGCGTTTTAGAGGAATAAGTCGTTTGTTTTGAGATCTGCAAATTTGAAGAGTGGCAGATCGAGATTCTAGGAATCTCAATCAACCGGTCGACCAGTTTGCTTGTTATTATTGGTTGGCTTGTGATAGCGGTCGATCGGTTGGTCATTTTGGTCTACTAGTTGACTCAATAATAGAGTTTTATTGGGTTTGTTAAATTAGATTATTTTAGTCATTTTATTGAATTTACATTCTCATTCTGTTGAACTAAATTCTATTCAATATGATATACATTGCTTTGATAATTATATGAGTATCTATTATGTCTCGATATCGATATACTTGTTAGTAACTCTATGCTAACGAATAGTAGTTATTCTATATGCACATAGTATTCTATATACATAGCTGATAAGAAAGGCACTAGCCTATGATGACTGATCCTTCCATAGTGGTCATCTTCGGGTATCATCTGATCTCTGACATGTATTCCACTACTTTATATTAGTATGCTTAATATGTGTATGTTTACTTTTGTTTCAGTCATTTTACTTCTATATTATCACAATTGATGGCTTATACTTATAAATAGCTAAAATGTATATTAAATGGTATTCTCTCACTGAGTTAGTTGAACTCACCCCTCTATTTTTAATATTATTTCATGTTCTTAGTTTCCGTTAGCAAGTGAACTTTGTTGAGTGTTCATGTTTTTTTATTTTTGTCGGTATGCTTTGCTTGTTTCGCGAGACTTTCCTTTTAGTTTTGATTTGATATCTTAAACACTTCATTATTACACTGTTTTAATTAAATTCAGATTTTGACAATGTAATAAGTATTATGAATTATTTGTTTTGCTTTATCTAATTATTAGAATTTTTGAAGTGTTATTTGATTTTATTGATTTTGAATAATATAATATTTTGAAAATCATTGAAACGCTGCAAAAGTTTTATATAATTTGTTATATGATATGTACATAAATAAAATATCTTTACTATACCACTTTTATGTGGCTAGTTATAAACCTAGGATTCTGATCTTGACATGATAATTAGTAATAATAAACCTCATACTCGTGCACACAAGTCCTAAAAATTTAACAACATATTCGAACTTATGTTGATTAATGCGCACATTTCCTTTCCTTTCTCTATTAGGCACCATGTTGCTCGAGCGTTCCTTGAACCTTCAGGAAACCTCCTAGTTATCCTCGAGGAATCCGGTGGAGATCCTTTCCGTATTTCAATGGCCACCATTTCAAGGACATGATTACAAGAACATGTTCCCAGTTATCAACATTTCAAGGACAGGAATAACAAAATCAACTGAAACTCAGCAAAACTATCCAAAACATTTCGTTCAATTTTCTAGATCAAAATCAAGAACAAGAAAACACGCTCTTTTCTTTTTTCACTGTTAATTTAAGACGCAACATTACCATTTTTAGCCATCCACAAGCTTGCTGTGTTGTTCAACTAGTAGTGTGGCTCCTAAAAACTTGGCGTGCGACTTCATGGATGGAATCTGGCCAAAATACACACACACACACACACACACATACTACTCCTGGAGTCTGTTCTAATCGCTTGTTTATTTTTTGAGATTTGCCTCCCAAATCTGTATGCCCTCTTGATCAAATTAGGCTCCAACCTCTTTGTTACAATACAGTTTGGGAATTAAGGAAGAAAGAAGAATTATTCAAGAACAATAATATTATAAGAGAAAAGCAGAGAAGAAACAGATAGGAGTAGACAGAGGAGAGAATTTCTTTAACATTCAGTACACACCGTTTAACCATTAAAGCTTATATAGCACAACTAATAGCAAGGTAACGACACAGTCAAGGAAGACTCCTAACACTCCTTCCTAGCAAAAACCTGATGAAGTTACAATTGCTTCATTCATCTTAAGTGCTTTCACCTCCTACCCCTCAATTCTTTCTTTTCTAGATTTTGAACTTCATGCCTAGTTCACTTAATGAGGTAATGGCATTTCGGATCTGGTGATGATGTCCCCATGTCCAAACCCTTTTCTGCCAGATGCAAAAGGTATAGCTGTCCAAATTCTTCCATGCAAACAAGCTCTCCAGGCCTATCGATCCTTAATGAATGATCGATCATCTTGTTTCCTGCTGTGGCATGGCCCCCTAATGTAAAGAATCCATGCTCACAAGCTCCTGATTTGAAGTTTACAAATGCCAACATAATTTGAATAACACCTTGAATTGTCATTCGTAAAAAGCCAAACTATATGCTAATGCAACAATTGAGGGCCAAATAATAACCCTTGCGTACGCATTTCTTTCCTGAATCCATTTTATCCTTGTTCATGAGATAGGGTTAAGAAGTTACCCTTGGGACAGTACGCTGCTATGTTCTTGTATTCAGTTCTCTTTTAGGAACGTCTGTGATATGGTCTTACAGTAGTAATTACAAGAATTTATAGAAGAAGAATAAACTACGATCCATTGGTGAGAGATTTACATTCAAAACTCGACTTATAAAAGAAAAAAGTGATCCCATTGTAGGACATTTAAATAGCATACATTTTATTACGTTCGTTGTCAAAAATCTCAGAGTCTGACATCACAGAAACTGAAAACGAGCGTGACCTGCTACCCAGAGATGATCTTCGTATACTTCTCATATTTGAGGACTCAATCCGATGTTTTACAACCCAGTAACACATTGTCCCCAAAGTTGTAACCATTATAGTTGCTCCTATAATTGTCACTCCGATAGCCAGCCATTTCTCATGCTCGCCCACGACAATATATGACAGTGCCAAAAATGCAACCGAAACAAGCGCACAAGCTATCCACATCAATTTGTTTATAATTGCCATCAATTGCTTCTTTGCCTTGTTCTCTATGACTACAACTGATGTCTGCACCACCACAACTGCCAAAGAAATGAAGAGCGCAATAGAATCAAAGATAAAGAATATGATGAATGGAGCTCTTGTGGCGATGTTTGCTTCTCCAAGAGACTGTCCAGGTGGAATTTCTGAAGGGTCGTCCACGTATTGGCCAGGGACAGTGAAGATGGCTGCAAAGGTAACTGTCGCAATGAGAACACCAACTACAGTTGTCGAGTTGATGGCATTGTTAAGCCCTTCTGCGTGCATTTTGTTGACATATTTAGCGATACCTTGCACATGCTTTGTAGTTTGACGTGTGTGTTCTAGCTGGTAGTGGACTTCATGTTTTATGTCACTTACTGTTTGTTTCAACTCTCGCGCTGGGTTTTTTTCTTGTGGCTTAATAATTTTGGCACTCTGGCAGCCATGCTCCCGCAAAATGACTCGAATTTCGGGATGGCCAGTTTTCTCTGCAGTGTCAAGAGCAGTTTCACCAGTCCTATTAACAGCCATCATGTCAGTTTCACCATGCTGAAGTAGCAGTGTAACAATCTGCACAAACAGAACAATATTATGTCAGCTTACTCCTATCATCATCAACGGAATGATTGCACATTCTAAATTCATTATCATGTAGAAGTACAACCTAGAAAATTGGTTGTACTATTGATCCAAAATTTCGCATGAAGATTACAATTTTCAAGCCCCAAAGCTTTTGGTTTCAGTAAGAGTCTTGGACTGGAATATATCCAATTTACTTATATTATATGCCCAATCTGATGTTATTCGACCGAGGGTCTAAAATTCAACTAGATCACCTTGAACAATCATAGTTCCGACAAGTTCAGTCAAATAAAGCAAAACTGACAGATATTTCAGAATTTTGTGTAGAAGTCAAATAGCAGTGTGATTTCAAACCAATAAAGGAAGCAGAAACTCAAATAAGGTGCACCATTGCGGGATTTGTTTTTCCTTTGTAATGAAAATCTTAACAAAACAGTTAAGAAAATTCGACAAAATAAATTAGGCATGCGAGCTGCTTATGGAGAAACTTAAGTTGCATGCCCCATCTTTTGAATACCACAGATAGATTTTGAAACAACGAAGTTTGCCTTGAATTCAGACTTTTCAATCAGTAATCATGTGTTGTCAACAAATATGCTTTGTTATAGAACTGAAAGTAAAACCAAAAGATGATTCGACTAAATTGAAAACTGTGACACTCCAATTCCTGAGCTTAACAGGAACAAGACCCAATCTTGAAATTTTTTTGAATCATCCACAAAATAATCACAAAATTTTATTCCTTGCTGATGTGTTAAGAGGTTAGAGAGAAGGAGAAATTTACCTGAGCTCTTCCTTTCCTGGTTGCTATATGTAAGGCTGAGTTGCCCTTAGTATCAACTATGTTTATGGATGAAGGCTCTGCATGAATGAGCTCCTCCACCACTACAACGTTCTGCCCCTTCACTGCCATGTGAAGTGCCGTCTGCCCCTTCTTATCTTTCCTTGTCGCTATCCCACGCTCTATTGTCAAAAGTGCTCTCACAACCTCCAAGTGTCCATTTCTAGCTGCAGAATGCAAGGCAGTTTTTCCGTTGCTTTTAGCAATGGTTGCTAGGCTGCTGCCTGAATCCAACAAAAAATTCACAATCTCTATATGCCCTTGTGTTGCAGCCGTGTGCAAAGCTGTAGTGTTTGTTAAGTCAACTGTCATAGACAATTCTGGATGGACCTCCATTAGGACTCTCAATATCTCTGCAGCAATACAAAACAAAACTCAAGCATTGTTCCTAAAAGGTAATTAGCAAACGGAAAACTCTAAGATTATATCTTACCTAAATCCCCTCGTTTTGCAGCGACGTGAAATGCATCAAATCCATTTCTTGCTTTGATACCAGCACCAGCAAGATCATAATACTTTATCATCTCTCTAACAACATCAACATTACCATATTCCACGGCAACATAAAGGGCAGTTTCTCCTGATTGGTTTTGCTTCTCTAACAATTCCTTCAATTCTTCTTCTCCGGTACCAGTTAGGATCTCCATTACAGCACCTAAATTTCCTGCTCTAGCTGCAAAAAGCAATGGTGTATCATCTTTTTTTCTTATCAACTGTCTGGTCATCTTTTTCTGGGACATTGAGCTGGGCTGGCCACCAGATGACTCCATTGGATTCAACTATCAAAAAGGAAAAATCTCTTCTAACTCTATTCAATAACTGAGGTCTTTCTTCTTCTTTCCAGCAAAAATCCTGATCAAATTTTGCATCTTTTATTATCAAGACTAACTATTTATTTAAAGCTTCCCATGCTATGATATTCTCGTTGCAACGGACATACCTCTTGGAAAAGTATTACTAACTCAGTGACAACGATGTTCTCTCTACAGATAGCACTCTTGTCTTTCTACTTGGCTTTGATTCTCCAGTAGCATTTCTTTTACCACTTTACATTTACACTCTCCTGGCTTGGCCAGGGTGATTGACCTAACAGCTTTACTGATATGTTGTCGGTCCCTACACCTGATACAAAATCAAACAAAACCTTAGCCCCTGCCCATAATTGGAACCAGAAATGGGGTTCTTATAGCATACCTCTGTCATTATCCCTGGTTCTTTGACACATAAATGCTCTGGTATTAAATCCAGCTTGAAAATTCATCTGCTTCTGCAATAACACACATTGAACTTAATTCCCATAAGAAATGTGAAACCAAAGACTCAACAGCATGATCACCAGAATACATGTCAACTATCTTCTTTTATGATGGTGGGAGATTCTTTCCCAATTCCTTCTCTTCACATTACCTTCTAATTAAGAGAGCAGGATAGATGCACATATGTTAAGAAATACAGCAACTCACACCCCAAGAGAAGAATGTTTGGAGCTGCATTGGAGTTGTAATCAAGGACAAGATCAGTTCAAAAGATGTTAATAAATCGCCTCATCCATTGACCATTGCCAATCAATCCATCATGTGAGAAAACACGACCAAGTATAGTTTCTTTTGAGGGAAATGTAATGTAGAAAGTGGGCAGTTGGATATAAAAATGACCTTAAAGTTGCAGAGGAATTGCTTGACATCCATGGAATGATTCTGCAGATCCGCTGGAGAACATGGCCACGTTAGTTGCTGCACATGCTGTCCGAATACCTGGGTGTGTGCAAATGGCAGTGGCCTTTCCATAAAGAACAGGAAAAAGGACAAGAAAACGAACAGTCATTACTACTTTAATAGTTGGTGGACTCCAACTCCTATGAAGATGCTCCTTTTTTCTTCCTTTTTTTTTTTTACCCTTAGGCATTGCCTTTGCCTTGAAAGAAAAAGGGAGTGGGGAGCATGAGCTCTGGATCCTTAAGAGCAAAGGAAATTATCCATTGCCTCGGGCTCTTGGTCAACACATTGAGTTATTGATTTTATGTCAAATCACATTTGTGATGTCAAATTACATGCTCAAAAATTCAATATAATGATTAGTTCAGTTTGGACCGATTGTTGTAAATAGAAAGAAATTTGTGGCATCTAATCAGATTGAAATGATTGTTTAGGCATGTTATTTGACATAAAGTTAAGGTTTTTGATTTTGAACCTGATACATTGAACATGGCATTAGAGAGCAAATCTCAACTGCTAAATACTTCACTAATTAAAGAATCCAGAAAAAGCTATCTATCTCTCCATTTATTATTATTTCCCTTTACTATCAATGTGTCTGAATTTTTTTGTTATTAAGTAGGTGTTCGGGTCAGCTTATGTGTACCTCAACTAATCTCACAGGCTCTGAAGTTAACGACTATATAAACCTCCAGTGATCATTATATTAACAACCACAAGATTCAAACCTGAAACTACAGGAGAAATAAACCTTTTAGTCTCAAACTCTTACCACTGGATTACCTACTAAATGATTATGTATTTAAAATTATTAAAATGTCCGGTTGAAGCCATTATCCGATCTAATCCAAGCTTTAGATTGTGGATTAACTTGGTTAATCTACTAAAACAATACAATATGATTTCATTAAAACATATCAATTTAAAATAAAATTTTATAATTTATTAAATTAAATCGAGTTTTATATGTGTGTGTGTCCGTGATGACGATGGAAGCTCGTTATTATATTTTATATATACAGGGTACTCATAATCTAATGTTTTGAAAGAAATCAAATCTGGATGAAAGAATTATGAATTAATTGATTTGTTTGATTTTGTTTTGTATGCTTTGAAACAAGTGGATTTTGATCGTTAATATGATGTATTTCATGTCTACAAGATAATTTGAATTTATGTTAATTTTTTTGACAGTATGGCTAATATCTTAACTAAAATATTAAATGCTTTCATCTGGCTTGCATATATTTTTGAAATAATTTGAATTTCGAAATTGAAATAATTTGGATTTTGAAAATTCTACTAAGAAGAAGAAGAAATGGCCTCCAAGCTCCTCTATTTCTTTTTCTCATTCCATTCTAGCATGTCAGTGGGAATTAGAAGAATCTGTAGTAAGTAATATGTTAATGAGAGAGACGTAAACATTGAAAAGATCGATTTATAGAAGGATAAAACTATAAAATGTCTTGAGAAATTTAAATAGCATACATTTTCTTATAGTCATTGTTGAGGATCTCAGCATCGGACACCACAGAAACTGAAAACGAGCGTGACCTGCTCCCAAGTGATGATCTTCGTATACTCCTCATGTTTGAGGCCTCAATCCGATGTTTTACAACCCAGTAACACATTGTTCCCAGCGTTGTCACCATTATAGTTGCTCCTATGATTGTCACGCCAATTGCCAGCCATTTCTCTCGCTCGCCAACAACAATAAAAGATAGTGCTAAGAACGCAACTGATATAAGTGCACAGGCTATCCACATCAATTTGTTTATGATCGCCATCATTTGCTTCTTTGCCTTGCTCTCAATGACTACAACTGATGTTTGCACCACCACAACAGCTAGGGAAATGAAGAGGGCGATGGAATCAAAGATAAAGAAGATGATAAAGGGAGCTTGCGGTGCGATATTGGCTTCCCCTAGAGACTGTCCAGGGGGGATTTCTTCAGGGTCATCTACGTATTCGCCGGGAACGGTGAATATGGCTGCGAAGGCAACTGTGGCAATAAGAACGGCAACAACAGTTGTGGAGTTGATGGCATTGTTAAGACCTTCAGCATGCATTTTGTTAAGACGTTTAGCGATGCCTTGCACACGCTTTCTAGTTTGACGTGTGTGTTCTAGTTGGTAGTAGACTTCGTGTTTTATGTCGCTTACTGTCTGTTTCAGCTCTCGTGCTGGATTCTTTTCCTGCGGCTGCATTGTTTTGGCACTTTGAACCCCATGTTCTTGCAAGATGGCTGCAATTTCTGAATGCCCTGTTTTCTCAGCAGTGTCAAGTGCTGTTTCATTTGTCCTATTCACAGCCTTCAAGTCGGTTCCACTATGTCCAAGTAGCAACCTAACAATCTGCACAAGAAATACAGCATTATTATTAATTATGTCAAATTTCCCCTCTCGTCGTCAGTGGGACGATTACAGTTTCAAGTCCTGAAGCATTTTGTAGCAAAAGCAAAGTCTCATGTATGTCTTGTAATGTATCCAATAGGGTATGCCAATTGATGTTATTAAAAGTCCAAAATTCAACTAAATCACCTTTACAAGCATTATATTTCCCGTAAGTTGAGTCAAATACAACCGAGTTGTTAGACATTTCAGGATTTTATGTAAGGATCACCTGTAGTGTTACTTGAAAACCAATGTAAGAAGTAGTAACTCGAAATCAAGTAACTTTCTCCTCGATTAACAAGGCAATTCACTACAAAATATTGAGAGGATTTGATCAAATATTAATTAGGCAAATGAGCTGCTAATGGAAAAACTTAAGTGCTATGCCATATCTCAGATGATACTTTAGAAATGTAGGAAAGAAGGAGAAATTTACCTGAATTCTGCCTTTCCTGGTTGCTATATGTAAGGCCGTGTTGCCCTTAGTATCAACCATGTTTATAGATGAAGGTTGTGCAACAATCAACTCCTCCACTATCTCAATATTTTGTCCCTTCGCTGCCATGTGAAATGCCGTCTGCCCCTTTTTATCTGTCCTTGTTGCCATCCCAGGCTCCATTGTTAGGAGTGCTCTCACAACCTCTACATGTCCATTTCTAGCTGCAGAATGCAAGGCAGTTTTTCCATTGCTTTTAGCAATGGTTGCTAGGCTACTCCCTGCGTCTAATAAGAGATTCACAATCTCTATATGCCCTTTTGTGGCAGCCGTGTGCAGAGCTGTGGTGTTTGATAAATCAACGGTCATAGACAATTCCGGATGGGCCTCCATTAGGAGTCTCAATATCTCTGTGAAAATACAAACTCAAACTCAAACATCTTTTCCTGAAGAAAACGAGCAGAAGGAAAATTCTAAGATTTAAGCCATACCCATATCCCCTTGCTTGGCAGCAACGTGGAATGCATCAAATCCATTTCTTGCTTTGATACCAGCATCAGCAAGATCATAGTACTTTATCATCTCTCTGACCACATCAACATAACCGTATTCTGAAGCAACATAAAGGGCAGTTTCTCCTGATTGGTTTTGCTTCTCTAACAATTCCTTCAATTCTTCTTCTCCGGTACCAGTTAGGATCTCCATTACAGCACCTAAATTTCCTGCTCTAGCTGCAGAATGTAATGGCGTGTCGTCTTTTTTTCCTGTTAACTGTTTGGTCATCTTTTTCCTGGGCATTGGACTAGGCTGCCCATTTGGTGACTCCATTGGATCCACTAATCAAAAAGAAAAAATCCCTTCTAATTTCAACTTCAATTCTTGTCTTTTTTTTCTTCTTTTCAGCAAAAACCCAGATCAAAATTTGCATCTTTTATCATCAAGACTCATTATTTCCTTATAGCAACCACCCAGATCATGATATTCTTTGTCATCCAAAATTACTTCCTTATTCTCCTCCCTCTTGCATCCAAAATTACTAGCATGTCAACAAACAACATATATAGAATATAGAAAGAGAAAAAAGCCCTCAAACAAAATTGTTATATGTTTTTTTCCATTACAGAAAGGAAATTATTCAAGAAAGGAAAGAATGAAGAGGAAAATCATGATACTATGTTTACTTTGGTTTGAAGGAAGGAGCTTCTTTTTCGCTTCTCTGTCAATAGCTAAAAAAATATACAAACCTTAAGAGCTTTTTCTAGAGAAACAATAAAAAATATCTGTAAGGTTGTAATGTATCTATCTATATATAGCAAAGAAGAAATTTAAAGAAATGAACAGCAAAAAAGTATCCAAACTAGAATCTAATGCATCAAACTAGAGAAGTTCACAAAGATTGCATAGAGAAATTTAAAAAAAAATAACCAGAAACTTTTACATAGACATAGAACAGTACTGTTAGCTAGTGTGGTGTTGAGGCAGGTGATGTTGTACAGTAGCAATTGAATTGACTGCAAGGATCAACTGTAACTTTTTTTTGTATCGACCCTCTTTGCTAAATTGTCAGGAGGCCACGCCACTGCCCATAATTCATGAATACTCATCATTCATGAAACAAATATGCAGGTTGTCTTCAATGAATATTTCTGTCATGCCAGAAAAAAATTACTTTTACCAGTGTCTAGGTTTTAAATTTCAAATAATTGGAATTGGCTTATAAAATAAAAGGTAGTGGGACCAAATTATACCTGAGATCCACTCATGTTAATTTGAGGCTAAAATCATGATAGCTTTTATTATTTTAACCAGAAATACTTATATGTTTTAAAAAAACTTGTTTTTTGTTTTTTTTGTTTTTACTCTTGAACATAGGTTTGATGTTTGTAGAGAGATATCAGATATTATTTATTTGAATTTATTAGATTAAGAGTGTACCTAAAATCTTAAGAACAAAGAAAGGACATCATGATGATCCCCTTGCGTCTTTCATGTTCACATGGGGCGCTTTTGGTTTTTCTCTTGGATCTTCTTTTTAGTTCTCCGGGTAGAGACAAGGAGAGCAAGCAACAATCCGAGGAAGACAAGGAAGGCAAGCGACAAGCCGGGTAGATTTGTACTCTTGCATTTATATTATAGGCATGACATCTTTTAGAAAAATATTTAATGTAGATCCAACCCTATCTATGCTTGAATCGGGGAATTGAAAGTTTCTTATTCTTTTTTTTATTATCATTCTCTTAATTCATTCTTCAAAACCTTGTTTTTTGTTTTCTTCTCTTAACATGGTCCGATTCATTTATTCTTGCTCAAAAACTAGAATATTGCTCAGCATTTACTACGGGTCGAACCAAATTTTGAAAATAAAATAAATAAAATAAACCTTACTAATGTATTTTTATAGAAAATATTTTATTTCATGTGAAAATTAACTAGATATAACTCAATCAACTCAACAATCTAAAAGAAACTCATATGACTGGTAAAATCTACTTTCTAATTTTTTTTTTCTTTCAACGGGATTCTTTTTGGGTTTTTTTTTTGTTTTATATTTTAATATTTTATTGATTTTGAATTGGTCTTTATAATTTGTTCCGATTTACTTTCTATGAGGTTATCGCAATTTCAAACAAATATTTTGATATTTATTTATACTCAATTTTACGAGTATCTATTTTTATTATCGTATCATCAATTTTAAAAGAAATTTTTCAAACTACTATATCAAAATATATGTCAATATGTTGAGTTATTGTCTTTTGTATCAAAGAACTTGTGGACATTGACATCCTAATATGTACCATGTCGATTTTATAACAATGTTGAACCCATTCTCCCTATCATTATTGTATTTGATTTTAGTTAATTTAGAAGTAAGTTTTTTATTTGTTTTCATCATATCTTCTACATTTCACTCATTTGATAATTTAGCATGGAGATGGGAAGGGTGTGAAATCTCCCCGAATTATAATGGTAGAGGAACCAATTAGAGCCACTTTAAGTAAAGGGGTCTATATCATCAAACAGAGAAAATAGAGGGACTAGAATGATTTTAAACCACATCCTGTCCTCTGCTCTTCGTTTCCACGCTTAAGGAATCTTAAACCCGCAATCACGCCACCGTGACGTTAAAGACAACAATGGCTTTTCTCTTCTACAGCAGCATCCACATGAACATTCAACTCAAACCAAATCGTTCACATCTTCTCTGGAAAGTTTTCAATTACCATTATGCCCTACATGTGCAGCCCAAGCTTAAAGTAAGACGCCACCATTATTCATGCTCTTATTGTTGTGTCACATTTAATATTTTCAAGAACTATATATAGGCAAGTACAGCACACTAGCCCTCTTGCAGGATATGAGCCCAGTTCACCGACCCATCATCAAGCAATTAGCTCTCAGAAATATAAAACCAGTTGCTGGCCGCAGAGGGGTGTTTACTTTCGAGGAGAGAAGGAAGCTTGCTGTGATTAATGGGGTGGTGGTTAAGCTGGGTTGTCTTGACCGTGGCGGTAATCAGAGATATTGTTGTTAGAGGAGGAGATGTCACATATGATGGAAGATCTCTTATCATTGATGGACAAAGGAAAATCCTGTTTTCGGGTTCAATTCACTATCCTCGCAGCACTCCAGAGGTAAACCAAGCACATTTCATTACAAACAGCTACTCTGCATTTGCTTAGCCTTTCAGGTATACTTTCATTTCATGCATTCCACCCAGTTCTTCGAGTACATCACCTTGCAAGCATGCATGCGTTTCTTAGAGGGAATTGCTCCCAGACTTCAGCTATCTTCGTATACTCTTAAGTTCTACCGTTTGCTTAGAAGTTAGAAGTGGAAAAAAAAGGCATATATCAGAAAACTATATGTTGCTTAAAGCTCAGCCTGTCCGACGATGTCATCCAGTCACGGCATGGACTTTTGGACACCCCAATATATATATTTGCAAGCTGTGTCCAATAAAAAATAGTTAAGAAGAAGAAGGTTGAAAATAACAGTAGCTAGTTTTTCCCCCTTCCAGTAAGGATCATGAGATTCTCATTCACAAGTTAGGTGAGGTCTCATCACCGGCCTGTTGAATATTAGTTGCAGAATGAATGAACATTATATGCATGAATTCCTCTCTCTTTTCAACACAAAAAACACGCATCTTGTCTTTTCTCTGTCAAGGAGTGCATCACGAAGGAGGAGGATGACAGCTTCACTATTACTGATAGTGTCTGTTACATCACGGGCATGGAAAATTAATGCCAGCAGATATTTCCTTGTAGTTATATGAAGCTGTTCAATAACAGAGTGCGTGCGGCGCATTCACCCTTCTGCTGACCAAACCACCCACTAGCCGGTGGTTTTCACTTGTTTTATTTAGCTAATTAATACCCATTATTGCTTGATAAATAAACGCGAATATTTACAAGTCGAATGATGTTCTTGAGCAAGAAAAACGCGTGCGGTGCCCAGTTGACGTATAAGATGTTGATTTCCCCTGTTAAAATCCTTGCAGATGTGGCCATCTTTGGTAGCAAAAGCTAGAGAAGGAGGGGTCGATGTGATTCAAACTTATGTGTTTTGGAATCTGCATGAGCCAAGACCTGGAGAGGTCAGTAATTAAATTCACCGTATCATATATTATATGTAATGTTTTAGGATTATGATATGTGAAATATATTTTTATAATAATGTTTTCTCCCTAAATGTTGTGTCACACACAGTATGATTTCAGTGGAAGAAATGACTTGGTGAGGTTCATAAAGGAAATCCAAGCACAAGGTCTCTACGTCTGCCTCAGGATTGGACCTTTCATCGAGAGTGAATGGACTTATGGGTATGTACATCATCTTTTTTACACTTTTACCATTAATTGATAATCTATTTACACTTTTACCATATTATATATATATATATACACACACAAGCGCGCACATTTAGGACGTGACCAAATTAAGGGAGTGTTGGCTCTGTTTTTTAAAATGTTTTTTTTTATTAAAAAGATAATTAAATTATTGTATTTTTTTATGATTTTAATGTGGTGATATTAAAAATTAAAAAATATTTTTAAAAATATCACGCTGGAAGAGACAAAAGTGAATTAAAATCTCCATCCAACTTCATCCCTATTGGCCTTCCATGCTGACGCTCAACTCTCACTCTCTGCCCCAAAATGAATAGCTTATAAGACCTTCCTTTCTGGATAGATTATGTTTCTACGAGGAATTGCATTCCCAAGCTTTACTGATTTTTTAAACCCAAGTAATTATATTTCATGCATTTCCTCTTTTTTCTTGTTCTTGTATACTATTCTTCCTCACGTTGTCTCCACATCCTGTTTTTGGATACTGGACTGAGGCAGTTTTTTTCTTTCTTTTCTTGAGATTATGTTAAAATCTTGCCTTGGAGAATGTTTTGAATTATGGGTTTTGTTCAAGTTTCTGTTCGGTTGCATAGAAAATGAAAACAAGAACAATGTGAGAAAAACTGGAAATTTGCAAGTCTTGATAGATTATGTGAATGATGATTGTTTGTGTGCGCGGGCTTTAAAAAAATGCTAATCTAATAGTTTTGTGAATACATTGCAGTCCTTCTTTTTTCAGTATTTCCTGTTCATGAGGAAGAACTGGCTTGATGCTAATCTAATAGTTGTTGCATATGTAATTGCAGGGGGTTCCCATTTTGGTTGCATGATGTCCCCGACATTGTTTATCGATCAGATAATGAGCCTTTCAAGGTGATAAAGCTTCTCTCTCTCGATGCGTTTGTTGAGCAATGAATACATAAATTCTGTGAAACTGCTGTGCGTAGGTGCTATTTGTCTGTCTCATTTACTGACATTTTCAGGTGTTTTCTGGTAGATATATATATTCTATGTATTTTACCAATCATGACTTTTGATATATGCCTCAATGAAATTAAAAGTCCATGAGAATCCATACATGGGATCAGATGTTGACCTCATTGCTTTTGTTTCCCTTTCTACTTGAGAGATTCATGTTCAAATATGGATTCATGTACTTAAAAAAAATGACATTTATTTTATTTACAAGTACTTACAGTGATTTCTTTAAGTGATCTCATGAATTGTATCATGTATTTTTGTAGTTTTACATGCAAAATTTTACCACAAAAATAGTGAACATGATGAAGTCAGAGGGTTTATATGCTTCGCAAGGAGGTCCAATAATACTATCACAGGTAAAAGAGACAGACTTGATATCATCATGAACATAAATTATGATATCTTTTGTTTTTAATTTATATGGTATATAACTGAATCTGAAACTTGTATGATATCATAGATTGAGAATGAATATCAAAATGTTGAAGCAGCTTTTCGTGACAAAGGACCCCCGTACGTCATCTGGGCAGCAAAAATGGCAGTTGAGCTCCAGACTGGTGTGCCATGGGTGATGTGCAAGCAAACTGATGCTCCTGACCCAGTGGTATATATAAAGCTGAAATTTCTTAATTAGTTTTGTTGCTTTGACGTGTAATGGAGGGTTAACCACATGGTGAAACTGATAATTAGCATAGCTAAGTAATGTCAGCTGCAAATGAAATTCCTTATTGTAACATTGGCCTCCTAACCTTGTAGTTCTTCGTCAAATTCAAATTTGCAGATAAACACATGCAATGGAATGAGATGTGGAGAAACTTTTGGAGGACCTAATTCGCCAACAAAGCCGTCACTTTGGACAGAGAATTGGACATCATTGTAAGTTTTGTTTTGATCCAGAGTTTCTGTAATTAAAATGTGAATGGGTGAAGCAATATTATTGTATCCTGATTCATGTTTAATTTGATTGGGAAGAACAAGTAGAGTCAAACTGTCAATATAAAGTGAACTTTTAATTGCAAGAGAATTTTCAAATGTGAACTATTAATGAGAGCATTTTTAATTATTTTCTCTTCTTCATGAAGCTATCAAGTATACGGTGGAGAACCGTATATACGGTCTGCTGAAGACATTGCCTTCCATGTAACCCTTTTTATTGCAAAAAATGGAAGCTATATAAATTACTACATGGTATGACTGTTGAAACCTCCTTTGTGCTGTATCTGCCAATGCTTTTCTCTATAGAATCACGTTTGATCGGCTTTCCTGAGTTTTCTGTAAATTGAGAGATAACAGGGTAGCTTGTTTCCCACAGATGATTTGGATACTTGTTTAATGAACAATGAATGAAATTGGCATTGATAAGAATGGAATCTTATCAACATTTGAGCACCTGAAATTTAGCTTGCAAGGCACACTTAATGGCAGATTTAATCTAATGGTCTGTTAGGAAACAATGAGGAACTTTTGTGAACTGTAAAATGAATAGATCCCTTCTCTCTGTATACACTTGTTTATTTATGCATCACATTGTGCTTGTAATCCAGTTCCATGGTGGAACAAATTTTGGAAGAACTGCGTCGGCATATGTCATAACAAGTTATTACGATCAGGCACCACTTGATGAATATGGTATGGTAAACATCTCCTTACTCCTTTATGTAACATTTTTTCACAGATGTGATATTGATTCACCATTTTTTTTATGAATCCAGGTTTAATTAGACAACCCAAATGGGGTCATCTCAAGGAGCTGCATGCTGCAATCAAGTCTTGCTCTTCAACAATACTTGAGGGAGTGCAGTCTAATTTCTCCTTGGGCCAACTTCAACAGGTGATTTCCAATACTACTCAATCTTATGTACTGTAAGCTGGTTCAATTGCTTTCTCTTTATTAATCTATACATAAAATGAAAGCATGCGGTCAACATTTTCTAGTTATTTCAATTCAGGCCTATATTTTCGAAGAAGAAGGAGCAGGCTGTGCTGCATTTCTTGTTAACAATGACCAGAAAAATAATGCAACTGTTGAATTTCGAAATATAACCTTTGAGCTGCTTCCAAAGTCGATTAGTGTTCTACCTGACTGTGAAAATATAATCTTCAACACCGCAAAGGTACACAAGTCAACAACCATTATTCTTTCATTTCTCTCGTTGGACTTCCAAGTCTCATGGACTAATTTATGTCTTACATCAAAAAAAAAAAAAATTCTCTCTTTTCCTGCAGCATGGATGATTATCTTTGTTCTTTACATGTATCATGACAGGTAAATGCAAAGGGTAATGAGATAACCAGGACATCAAGTCAATTGTTTGATGATGCTGATAGGTGGGAAGCATATACAGATGTTATCCCTAACTTCGCAGATACTAACCTTAAATCAGATACCCTGTTGGAGCACATGAATACAACCAAAGATAAATCAGATTATCTTTGGTATACTTTCAGGTACCTTGATTATTCTTCCTCATAACATGGCTTTACAATATCTATTCCCCATACTTTTTTCCTGGTTTTTTTGACTTTCAGTTGTTGAGAGCCTTGAAATGTGTTTTGGTCTGTAACAGCTTCCTACCAAATTCATCTTGCACTGAACCTATACTTCATGTGGAGTCTCTCGCGCATGTTGCATCTGCTTTTGTCAACAACAAATATGCAGGTTGCTTTTTTTGAATCTTTTTGTCGTCTCAGTAAAAATTCACTTAAGAAGCTAGAATTAACCCATTGAATATTGGCTTCTAAGACATTGACACTATTTGCTAGTTGGAATCATATATTTCCATCATTTTTTTAGTTACTGTTCATCACTAAAAAAACTGAAGTGAATTATCATTTACCCCTGAGTTTTAGTGACTCAGGTCTGAACTTTAAGAAAACTGATTGAGATCCCCAGGCACTGTGAAGTGGTATATGAAATCTTAGCAAAAAATAGTGGAAGGATTTGATTTTAAGAAACAATAACATGTTGTAAGTCTACTCACTCGCTATGTTATAATCTTCCTCTCAGGATCTGCACATGGAAGTAAGGATGCCAAGGGTCCCTTTACCATGGAAGCGCCGATAGTCTTAAATGATCAGATGAACACCATTTCTATACTCAGCACTATGGTTGGATTACAAGTAATATTTTGAAACATCTTCGAGTTCTTTTTTTTTTCTTTTTTCATTATGAAAATCATACTTCAACGGCCAATGCTTTGGAAAAGAGTTGATCTAGGATCTAGTTTTGGGAGAGCTAAATAGAGATGAAGGCTGCCTAAATATCTCTCATAAGCTCTCTTGGAGCAAAAGCAAATTCTGCATTTTAGTGGGCAGATATATATTAAATTTCCTGAAAAAAAAAAGTTCATGACATTTCTCCATCTTTGGAGGCTAGGCCCTCTGGGCTCTGGCTTCCCATGGATCCATCTGTGGCTACAAAGTTCTTGATTCAGCACTATTATTCCAAACCATCAAGATGGAAAACAGGGCCACTTGTATCAGTTGGCACAATCCTGTGAGGATATTTTTTCTTTATAAGGATTCCATTGATTATACATTGCTCAAAATTTTGTTTTTCACGCTTCTCTGAAGGATTCAGGAGCTTTCCTGGAGAGAAGATATGCAGGCTTAACGAGAGTGGAAATTAGATGTGCTCAACAAGAGATCTATAATTTTACCAATAATTATGAATGGGGATATCAGGTATTTATTTGTCTGTTTGATGCTTATTCTTACAGCATAACAAGCCAGTTCACCTGAATAAACAAGCATGCGAATGACATATCAGCGTTGAATAATACACAGGCAGGGCTATCTGGAGAGAGCTTGAACATCTACATGAGAGAACATTTGGACAACATTGAATGGAGTGAAGTTGTTTCAGCTACGGATCAACCACTTTCTTGGTTTAAGGTATATTAATGAATTTTCCATCAAAATGCTAAGCAAAGCCCCTAATGATAGGTTGCGGGTAGCATTTTTGCCGGGTCGAGTTGGGTTTGACTCGAAAAAAATTCATTTCATTAGCCAGCTATTTTTATCAAAACTATGCCGTTTCATTCTTTAAAAAAATATATTAATATTGATCCAACCAAGAATGAATGGGATCTGGCTAGATCAATCAGGTCATGAGTCAACTTATCAAGTCATGTTCGCTAAAATTACTTTTTTTTAAGTCTGATTAATATTTTTTCTAGTTCAAATTCGATTCATTTCATCAACTATTTATTCGCATAAAATGATGATTTTGTAGATTGAATTTGATGCTCCAACGGGTAACGACCCAGTAGTTTTAAACCTAAGCACGATGGGGAAAGGAGAAGCATGGGTGAACGGACAAAGCATTGGACGTTACTGGCTTTCCTTTCTCACTTCTAAAGGGCAGCCTTCACAGACATTGTAAGTATCTCTTCATGTTCTGTCCAAATAAATTTGTTTTCAAGAGTAATATATTTCAGGAAATTTCCTCAAGGGCCAAAAAAAACAAAAAAAACTAGTTCATGCATGAACCTGTGTTTTTTAAACTATTTAATACTTATAAATACATTAAAATAATTTTTTATATATTTTTAAATTTATTTCTAATATCATCTCATAAAAAGGATGCTAAAACAATCGGGCTCTATATAAGGACTCTATTGATTATTCTTGTTAATATTAGGTACCATATACCTCGGGCATTTCTTAACAGTTCAGGGAACCTGCTGGTGTTGCTCGAGGAATCTGGAGGGGATCCTCTCCACATTTCATTAGACACTGTTTCAAGAACAGGATTGCAAGAACACGCTTCCCGTTATCACCCTCCACAGTAATTCTATGCTGTGCACAGACTTCTTTTAGATTATCTCACAGTTTGATCTTATTTCGCTGTTAATCATTATTTATAAAATAGTCATAACTAATAATCATTCCATTTTTCTTCGTTCCTTCTACGTTTTTTTTTTTTTTTTTTTTTTTTTTTGTTGTTGCAAGCCAAATTCATGAACAAGTTGAGGTCAATATCTCATGTAGCCTTCTCATTTTATTAATTGTTTGGGTACGAGGTAAAGATTGATTTTTAAAATATTTTTTTGTTGGGAATTATATTAAAATATTTTTTAATTTTTTTAATTTCAACACATTAAAAAAATAAAAAAATATATTTAAAATAATTAATTTAAAACTAAAAAATTTAAAAATATAATTCTACCTTGATACCAAACAGGAATATTAAAATCTTGTCAATCTCGTTAAGTACAACCTAATCGTAGAGCCAAACACCCCCCACCCAACCTTTTTCTCTCAATCCAATCTCGGATTTACACAGAAGAGAGACAACGCTCCCCTTAGGCCAGCACAGCTGGGCTACTCAGGTCCGCACCATAATTTCTTTTCTTTGATTTTTTTATATGTTTTCTTTTGATTTTTTCCTCAATTCCATTATTTAGTGTTGGAATTTTATAGATTTTTGTGTTTAATTTTATTTTTAATATTTAATTAATTTTTAACTGGTTTTCATGTTTTTAATCATATCACAAAAGAAATTAAATTAAATTAAATCTAGTGGAGTTAAAAAAAACAAAAATCAGTTCAAACCGACCGGTTTCGGTTCGGTTTAGTTATTTTAGAACTAACATCAGTTCAAACTGACCGGTTCTGGTTTGACTCGGTTTTTTCGGTTTGACTCGGTTTTTTTCGGTTTGGATTCGGTTCGGTTTTTTTTGTTTCAGGCTTATAAAACCAAACCAGTAGGTTTTTAAAAAACTTTAATCGGTTTTTTTTTATAATTTAGTTTTTTCAGCTATTTTTTTAATTTTCTCAATTTAATTGGTTTTTATTTTTTTACTCAACCCTACTTGTAAACTAATAACACACGATTATTATTTTTTAACCAAAATCGAAGTCATGAAAATCCCAAAATTAACGTGACATTTATCGGAGATATTTTGAACTCAAGCAAGGATCGATGTTGAAGGCCATACATACATTGCCACATATTCTTTTCCTACTGGACCCCAAGGAAGTGAATCCATGGAGCTGAGTGTATCCCACAGAGAAGAAAGGAAGAGTTAGTTATTATTATTATTATTATTATTATTATTATTTGTTGTACCAGGTATCCTCCTCTACGTCTCGGCTCGAGACTAATCCTTCTTTTTATCATTATTTTTTAAATTGTTTTTTTATATGTTAAAATAATATTTTTTATTTAAAAAAATATATTTTAATATTAACTAATCAAAATAATATCAAAATATCAAAAGAAATTAATTTAAAATATATAAATTGTTTTTTTGAAAAGCACAGAAATACAATTATTAATATTGCCTCACTATCAAAACAAACAGTGGCAGTTATAAATACAACCCGACCCCACACGACCCCTGGACGTCACTTATTCTTCAGCTTTCCTTCTCTATCTTCAATGCTTTAATTGCGAATTGAAGGCAACAAAATGGATGCCTCATCTTCCTCTTTCCTCTCTGCAATTCAAGCTTCAAAGCTCCTCACAGGTACCGTGGCAATGGCCATACCTAAATCTGCTGTCACAAATACACCATCATTTCTATCTCGTCATCCTCCTCCCCTCATTGTATCATCAGTTAGGATTGAAGAAAAAACCCACAACTCGATCACAAGACCTACCACCAGCAGAACTTCACGCCCTGCATCATCAACGACAGCCTTGCCTGCTGCAACAAAATCATCAACAACAAGGAAATATCCTGCAAATGATAGACGAGTTGTAGAGCCAAACCAGCCCACTATGATGTTCAATGTACTGGAAGACGTCATCAACAACTTCATAGACCCTCCGCTCCGGCCATCAGTTGATCCTAGATACGTACTCAGTGATAACTTTGCTCCAGTTGATGAACTACCTCCAACTGAGTGCGAGGTAATCCAAGGATCTCTACCATCATGCCTTGATGGTGCATACATCCGCAATGGCCCTAATCCTCAGTACCTCCCTCGAGGACCTTACCACTTATTCGATGGGGATGGCATGCTTCACTCCATCAGGATCTCCCAAGGGAAAGCCACTCTTTGCAGTCGCTACGTCAAGACTTACAAGTATACATTGGAGCGTGATGCTGGGGCTCCGCTTCTTCCAAATGTCTTCTCTGGATTCAATGGACTCGCTGCCTCCGCAGCTCGCGGCGCTCTGTCTGCTGTTCGAATTCTAGCTGGCCAATTCAATCCAGCTAACGGTATTGGTCTAGCAAACACTAGCTTGGCTTATTTTGGCAACCGACTGTACGCACTTGGCGAGTCGGATCTACCCTACGCTGTGCGTTTGACATCAAATGGAGACATAGAGACGCTGGGTCGTCATGATTTTGATGGGAAGCTGCTGATGAGCATGACTGCTCACCCCAAGACAGACTTGGAGACAGGGGAGGCCTTTGCTTTCAGATATGGCCCCGTCCCTCCATTTCTAACATACTTTCACTTCGATGGAAATGGAAATAAACAACCAGATGTTCCCATATTTTCCATGACGAGACCTTCTTTCCTCCATGACTTTGGAATTAGCAGCAAATACGCTATATTTGCCGACATACAGATTGGGATGAACCCCATGGAAATGATATTTGGAGGAGGCTCACCTGTGGGTTCGGACCCAGCAAAAGTACCTAGGCTTGGAATCATCCCTCGATATGCAAAGGATGAGTCTGAGATGAAATGGTTCGATGTGCCAGGTTTCAACGTCATACACGCAATCAACGCATGGGATGAAGAGGATGCCATAGTCATGTTAGCACCAAACATTTTATCAGTAGAACACACACTGGAGCGAATGGACCTTATCCATGCCTTGGTTGAGAAAGTGAGAATAGACTTGAAAACAGGCATAGTTACCAGAAACCCAGTTTCAGCTAGAAACCTGGACTTTGGGGTGATTAACCCAGCTTATTTGGGGAAAAAGAACAGATTTGTGTATGCAGCAATAGGTGACCCTATGCCAAAGATATCAGGGGTGGTGAAGCTGGATGTTTCCAAAGGAGAGCGGCAGGAATGCACGGTGGCTAGCAGGATATATGGGCCAAGATGCTATGGTGGAGAGCCTTTCTTTGTAGCAAGGGAGCCTGAGAATCCAGAGGCAGAGGAAGATGATGGGTACGTGGTGTCATATGTTCATGATGAGATGGCAGGAGAGTCCAGGTTCTTGGTGATAGATGCAAGATCACCCGATCTTGATATTGTGGCCGCCGTAAAGTTACCTCGGCGGGTTCCTTACGGCTTCCATGGACTATTTGTGAAGGAAAGCGACCTGAAAAACCTCTAGCTAACAACCAGAAGCAGACGGACACATGGTATATAGTTACTTTTACGTGATCCAGTAGTACAGAAAAACACTCAATGAAGAGGATGAAATTACAAACAATCTTCAGTTCAGGATTAAACTGTATTATCCAAAGCAACCGTGATTTGGAAGGGTATGTTAATCAAGCGACCAGAGCCTCCTTATTTGTCACATTTCTTGGATGGATCAATTGATGGTGATGCTTGAATATCAATCTGGAAATGGGACATGCCAGCCTAGCAATTATGTGGTGCCAGTGTCGAGAAAGCAATAATTTGAGTGGCTGTGTTTCCCAGGCCTTTTCTTTTTCCCACTTTAGTTCTCTTCCAGTGGTGGAATAATAGTTCCTTTGGTACTGTGTTTGTAACTGTATTTGTATGCATTTTAAAAAAGTATTTGTCATTAAAAAAAACAGTAAATTAATGTATTTTTTATGGTTTTTATGTTAAAAAAATAAAAAAATTAATGTATTTGTAAATGAATAATATTTTTAAAAAATATTATATATCATGATACTAAACACACATCCTAAATAAATACACAATTAAAACTAAAAAAATTAGTTAACACTAAATAAATACACACAGTTAAAATTAATTAGTGAATCTTTGTGGACGCACACTCCTTATATTGTCAATTAGAACAATAGATTAGTTATTAATGTTAATTATTCAGATTGATTAGTTTTTCCAAAAGATTTATTAATTAGTTATTATTTTCAATAATCTTGACGGACTCGTTTTTTTAGGCGGCACTTATAGACTATTGACCTTTAATTTGGTGAAGATAACATTTTTTTTCTTTTTATTTTTTTTTCTTTTTATAAACCTTTAGATTTTCAAAGTAGTATTTTAATGTGTTTTTTATTTGTATTTGATCATCACTATTTATTATATTTAAGAAAAAATTATAATTTTTTTTTAAATTTCATTATCTTTTAATTTTTTTTATTTGTCAGATTTGGTCTTCATTCTTTTTATTACTATTTATTTTAATTGAGTTTTTATGATTTCACATTCTACCAAATTTTTTTTCTTATTAGATTTTATCATCATTCTTTTAATTGCAATTTATTATATTTTAAGTCCTTTAATTAATTGATTTTTTTTTCAATTTCATTTCTCAACATTTAATTTAATTTTATTTTTATGTCAAATTTGATTCTTATTATTTTTATTGCTATTTGTTTTATTTTTTAATTTTTTAATTGAACTTTTCGTTTTCAATTTCACCTCTCAATATTCTGTTGATCAAGAATTTGACATCATGATTTTTTTGCATTTGTTTTTTATGAAGCAATCCCGACCTCAAGACCTGAATCATGGGTTTGAAAGGTTAGTCTAGATTGACTTGAATGTTTTTTTAGGTCCTTTATTTACATTTTTTTTTCAATTCTATCTTTTAATATTGGGTTTGTTAAGGATTGAGCTTTTGTTATTTTTTTTTCTAATCTTTTTATAGAGTTATCTCAATCTCATGTAGTGAAAATAGACAACAATAATAATAATAATAATAATAATAATAGTGATAATGACTATTCAGATAATAATAATATTAATGAAAAATACTGTTATTATTATTAATAATAACATTATTAACAATAATTATGGTGATGATGATGATTATAACAACAATAATAGTTATAACATTAGTTATTAATAATAGTTGTGATAATAATTTTGATTTTAAAAAAAAATTATTTTATTTATTTTAATTTTAAAAAATTAAACTTCATGATTCCTTAAATTTAATGATTCAATTCATAAATTTAAAAAAGTTAAAATAGAAGAATATGTTTACAGCAATTAATTAAATTAAATTCCTTATCTAGATTTGCAGATCAGTAGGAAGCTTATATATGTTCACAGCAACAGGAATCATAACTGGCGGGAGTGTTCTTCCATACCGCTATATCCACCTTTCTATGGATTGATGATCGAAACAAAGAAAAGGAAGGCTGCTTTTCATTACTCTGTAATCATAGAAGAATCGACTGCGTGACTAACTGAAGGATGATCTCTCTCCTTCGCTTCTTGTATTACTCTCTCTGTCTATTTTCTTCTCTCTCTCCGTCTCACTGTCTTCCTGCAAAGCTATCAATGCTGCTGCCGTGATCACCTCTGCGGGATTGCTGCTATTGTGATCTTCATGTATCTCTCCTTTTTGCAGATGAGGATTTCTTGCTTGAATTTCCTGCTTCCATTTTTATGTCCTTGATAGGGGTTGTTTATCAACTACTAAGATAGCTTTTTATCTATTGATTTTGGATCTTTGGAAGGATAACCTACATTCCTCGAGAAAAGTCATAAAATGGAGGGAAATCTTTGACTATCTTTTCTCTTTCAATTTCTCCTCTCTCTCTCTCTCTCTCTCTACCTTGTTAAAATGTTTTTTTAATAAAAATAAATTATTATTAGAAGATAATTATAAAAATTCTTTTATAGTTTAATTTGAATTTTATTTTATTTTATAAATTAAATTTTGTATTATGAATCAAATAAAAAATTCAAATAAAATATATTGTTGAGAAGATAAACGGTTATGTTACTTGAACATATAAAAAATAATTTTTTAAAAAATTATATATATATATAAAATAGGACAGTTTTTGTAATTATTCTTTATTATTATTATTATTATTATTTCTTCTTCTGTTTCTACTCTTCTCTACTAAAGTCTACTAGCTTATAGTCATCGCATAATGTCCTCCTCCATTTTTCCATTCCATGCACCTCTCCTCTTTTACCTTCTTCTCCAATGAAACCCCTCCTCTCCCTCCTCCTCTCCCTCCTCTTTCTCTCCTCCCAAACAGTCCTTTCTTTCAAACGAGATGAGTTCCGCAACTGCAACCAAACTCCCTTCTGCAAACGCGCCCGCTCCCGCTCCCGCTCCCCCGGCGGGTGCACTTTAACCCCTCACAACATCGCCATCTCCAACGGCGACCTCACCGCCACTCTCCTCTCTAAACATGAAGACCAAGTCCGACCCTTGATCCTCTCCCTCTCGGTCTACCATGACGGAATCCTCCGTCTGAAAATCGACGAAGATTATGACCACTCCGACCCACCCGCTTCTAAAAGACGGTTTCAGGTCCCTGACGTCATCATCCCAGAGTTCGAGTCTAACAAATTCTGGCTCCAACGACTCTCAACGGAAACTCTTAACGACGAATCCTCTCCGTCAACGGTTGTTTACTTATCCGAAGGTTACGACGCTGTTCTCCGTCACGATCCTTTCGAGATTTACGTTCGCGATAAGCAATCGGGTAACCAGAAGTTAATTTCGTTGAATTCTCATCAACTATTCGATTTCGAGCAATTAAGAGTGAAAAAGGAAGGAGAAGAAGATAGTGAGACTTGGGAAGAGAGATTTAGGGGTCATACCGACACGAGGCCGTATGGTCCGCAGTCGATTAGCTTTGATGTATCGTTTTATAATGCTGAATTTGTTTCTGGGATTCCGGAACGCGCCACGAGTTTGGCATTGAAGCCGACTAGAGGGCCAGGAGTGGAGAAGGGTTTGGAGCCGTATAGGTTGTTTAATTTGGATGTCTTTGAGTATTTGAGTGAGTCTCCATTTGGATTGTATGGGTCGATTCCGTTGATGATTTCGCATGGGAAAGAAGGGAGGAGCGCGGGGTTTTTTTGGTTGAATGCTGCGGAAATGCAGATTGATGTGTTGGGAGATGGGTGGGATGCGGAGTCTGGGATTGAGTGGGTGAAGCAGAAGAGGATTGATACGTTTTGGATGAGTGAGGCGGGGATTGTTGATGCGTTTTTCTTTGTTGGTCCGGGTCCGAAAGATATCGTGAGGCAGTATACGAGTGTGACGGGGAGAGCTTCGATGCCTCAGATGTTTTCGATTGCATATCATCAATCTAGGTGGAATTTTAGAGATGAAGAGGATGTGGAGAATGTGGATGCCAAGTTTGATGAACATGATATTCCGTATGATGTTTTGTGGCTTGATATTGACCATACGGATGGTAGAAGGTATTTTACGTGGGATTCAGTGTTGTTTCCACACCCGGAGGAGATGCAAAAGAAGTTGGCGGCGAAAGGGAGGCATATGGTGACAATCGTGGATCCTCATATTAAGAGGGATAATTCGTTTAGGTTGCATAAGGAGGCTACCGAGAAAGGGTATTATGTGAAGGATGCTAGTGGGAAGGATTTTGATGGGTGGTGCTGGCCTGGTTCATCATCTTACTTGGATATGGTTAATCCTGAAATTAGGTCGTGGTGGGGTGATAAGTTCTCGTACAAGAATTATGTCGGTTCGACTCCCTCATTATATATTTGGAATGATATGAATGAGCCTTCTGTGTTCAATGGTCCTGAGGTATGCTCCTTATATTATCCTTTCCTTCCTTTTTATACTGCCATTGATTAAATGTTCTACATTTCTTTATTTATATCAGTTGGTAGCTGATAACATATGACTAGTTTTATAGTCTTTCTATTTGTTGCCAGAAAGACTGAGAATTAAATGTTAATGGTGACTGAGCCTTGTATTTACTAGGAGTATGCATGTTTGATTTGTGGATAGATTTTGGCATCCACTTAATATAATAATGTGAGATAAAGCAATATCTTGAGGAAGGAAAGCATCAAAATGATTATTTTGTATATCAGACAGTTTATTGTAGCTGTGGTGGTAGCTGACACGAACTTTCCCATCGCAATCCCTAAGGTGTAGCATACTTGTATTGAAACCAGGAATTTATTTGATGGTTTAGCTACTAAGATGCCCTTTGTCCATGAACTTGAGAACCTAAATGATGGAAAAAGACTTTCATGGTGACTACTTTTCCTGTTCTGGCCGCAATGACTGGCGAGGATAATATTCTGGGCTGAGGCTGTCAGATAATTTTGGAATTTCTTGGTGTTGCCTTGTCTTTTTCTCACACTTCTTCAGAGTATTCTGAACTGGGCTTAAGATAATTCTGCCATTATAACATTTTTAAACGGATAAACAGAGACAAAAGGGTTTAAATGAACTCAATGGCTGTTGTTATCAGGTGTCAATGCCAAGAGATGCTTTACACCTGGGAGGCATAGAACACAGGGAGTTGCATAATTCCTACGGCTACTACTTCCACATGGCAACATCTAATGGTCTTCTAAAGCGTGGGGGTGGGAATGACAGGCCTTTTGTTTTGTCAAGAGCCTTCTTCCCTGGAAGTCAAAGATACGGATCTGTTTGGACAGGAGATAACACTGCAGATTGGGATCACCTAAGGGTTTCAGTCCCAATGATTTTGACTCTCGGTCTCACTGGAATTTCATTCTCTGGTAAATGGATATTTTTTTTTAACTTATCATTTGTATTGTTTTGATGGATGGTCATGGTTAATCAATTTGGTTATTTCTTCAAACTCTGGCTTCTAGGTGCGGATGTTGGTGGGTACTTTGGCAACCCAGGGCCCGATTTATTAGTTCGCTGGTATCAACTTGGTGCTTTCTATCCTTTCTTCAGGGGCCATGCCCATCAGGACACCAAGAGACGAGAACCTTGGTTATTTGGGTACTAAATTCCTACTTTTCTATTTATCTCACCCAACTATATATGTCCTTTTTGGTGCTTGGTGCATGAAGCCATTGAGCAGGGTGGGCACTCATGATTGGTAGTGGTGTTTTACATTGCTGTGTATTCTTCACTCTTCTTCCCTTTTTCAATCTAGGCATACCCATTATTCGAGTATTCTGTCCTTATTTTTGTGTTGTAATTACGGCATGATTCCTTTTGCTTGGCTATCATTTTCCCTCCTTTCCTTTTGGATTTAAGTCTATGTTTTAGTACCTATTTGTTTCTTATTATTTTCTTGGTGAGATAGCTAGTTTATGAGTTCTTTGTGACATTGTTGGTCTCGAATGTGTTAAAATTGCCCTAGAATCTACTAATATATAGCCAATTGAGAGGGGAATTTGTGGAACTGATAAGCTTTGGCAATGATCTTTGGTTAGTGGATGCTTAACTTTCCTAGCCCGGCCAGCTTTTGTCTGCTAAACATGTCTATTTGGTTGCATTCATATCTGCCAACTGAAATAACTCACTTGGTTTTACTAAAAGGATAATCATTTACTTTATATGTTTGTGCCTTGACCTTGTGAGCATGAGATCATGTCAGTGGTAAAGTGTTTCTGGGCATTGTTGTCTCAGAGCAATAAATTCAAGTGATACTGCTGATAGTCTTGAACTCTTGTGTATGCCATTCACAAGTGCCCAAACAGAAGGACCAGACTTCATATAGATGCCGAGTGAAGCTGGAAAATCAAAGATATTTTGAAATCTGTTGTTTATAAATCTGCAAAATTTTGTGGTGGCATGTGCCACGAGTCTGGATAATTTGACACCTAATAGTTTTTTTTTTTTTTTTGCCACAAGTCTGGGATAATTTGAAACCTAATAATTTTTTTCTATTTGTAACAACCTATTATTTTCCCAGTGTTTATTTTTCCTTATTGTATTCGTCCATTGTTTATTTTAAGTATGTTGATTATCTAATAACTATGGCAAATGGATATCTTTTAAATGATCGCAGAGAGAAAAATAAACGACTAATAAGAGAGGCCATACATGTTCGTTACATGTTGCTCCCTTACTTCTACACATTATTTAGAGAGGCAAACACAACTGGTCTTCCTGTTATGCGCCCCTTGTGGATGGAGTTTCCTTCTGATGAAGCTACTTTTAGCAATGATGAGGCTTTCATGGTTGGAAGTAGCCTCCTGGTGCAAGGAATCTACACCGAGGTGCTACTGCCACCAAAACCTCTACATATTTTTGATTGATTTCAATGTCTTCCCTTTATTTTATTTTTTCTTCTACTTCTGCTCCTCAAATTAAAATTTCAATGGTTTTTTTTTCTGTCCAGGGGGCAAAATATGCATCTGTTTATCTGCCAGGGAAAGAATTATGGTATGACATTAGAACTGGAGATGCATACAAGGGAGGTAAAACACATAAGCTGGAGGCTGCAGAGAGTGTTCCTGCTTTCCAAAGGGCTGGAACTATTATTCCCAGGAAAGACCGGCTTCGTCGAAGCTCAACACAGATGGTGAACGATCCTTATACTTTGGTATGTAGCTAATGGTCTGATGCTTGTTGGGACCTGCCAGTCTCAACCCTCTACTTTTTGGATTTTGGCATTAATATACTTTGTTCTTGAATTTCTTTTAACTTGCCTCTACATGGTAACATCTGGTCCTGGAGGGTGCAGCAGTGGCTGTCTTGTTATGGTATATAGATGACTATGTGCATGTTGAGGCAGATTTTTTTTCTTCTCTCTCTCCCTTTTTTTTTTTTTTTTTGAGGGTGGGTGATGAAGTAAACCTCCGTCTGAGTTGAGGTCAGCCATCTCTTCCACTCAGTTTAGGTGTGACATGGAATTACCTGACCTTGCCTCGGTAATCAAGCTAGCCCCACTTCTGCGACATAGTTGTGTCATGGGCAAAAAATTTTCCATCCTCATGTGATGCAGAATCATCGTGATCACTATGTTCTCCTTGTTCTTTATCAGAGTGGCCCTGATAGAAATCTATGTTTAGACATAAAAAAATATCAGCATAATGCAGTTCGATAAATAGCAGATTTGAGGTTGTTTATGCAATTGTGAAATAGGAAAAATGATTCTAATTGCCAAAAAATCTTTCTGCCTGGCCATCACTGCAGTGCAACGTGTGTTAGGACTCTCTTCAACTGTTTTATAAGTTCTTTTTGGAGGAGCTATCCAATTTAGCAAGTTGTTTTCTTTGTTACTAAAGTACATGGGGATAAGTTGGATCTTGGTTCTCTCTCTCTCTCTCCCCCGATTGCCGTGATTTTGTTACAATTTATTCTGTAATTGACTTTATAACATGGTCTTAAATGTTATTGAAAACATGAGTGATTGGTCCTATCTCTGTTGGTACAGGTGATAGCTGTAAACAGTTCTCAAGCGGCTGAAGGTGAACTCTACATGGATGACGGTAAAAGCTTTGAGTTTTTGCAAGGGGCTTACATCCATCGTCGCTTTGTCTTTGCAAATGGAAAGCTTACATCCATAAATCTAGCCCCCTCCAGCAGTAGCAAATCCCAATTTTCTTCAAAGAGCATGATCGAAAGGATTATACTGCTAGGTTACGCTCCTGGACCAAAGAATGCTCAAATTGAACCGGGAAATCAGAAGGTTGAAGTTGAACTTGGGCAACTTATGCTTGAAGGAAGACATGGATCTTCTGTTGTAACCATCCGCAAACCCGCTGTCCAAGTTTCTGATGACTGGACAATAAGATTGCTGTAAGTAACAGTTTAAGTTTCCAGAAAACACTGCATGCAGAATAGATAAATTGTTAGAATACCGTAGTGAACTGCTAGACTGTACTAATATCATAAATTCAGATGTCATGGTATAAATACAAACACGTAAACTTATTCCAGTCTTCCAAGCTGGAATTCTTACTGTAATATAAACGTCCTATAGTCTCCACATGATTCCACAGACATAGCCTTTTGTTTTCTCCATATTTGCTGAATATAATTCAGCAAATATTAATTCAATAATTCTATTTAAAGAAAACTATCTTTCCTTTAATTGTGGGTTTTTTTTTTAAGATTTGGAATTTGAACCTATTTTTTATAATTTTTATTTTTCAGAATTTAGAGAATATTATTTACCTTTTTAGCGTGGTAAGGGAGGTTATACCAATTTATGTGAAAAATGTCATTTTGACGTTATGGAACAGTAATTATCATTATTGTAGTTGTTTGGACTTTACTTCATAATTTGGTTGTATTATAGTATTACTGCTACACTCAGGCCACTTTAATGGTTTGCTGAGCATTTTATTTATTTTTTTGTTTTTTTATGTTAGATGAGTATCATTCAAAGTTGGACCCTCTTTCGCTGTTATTTTATCATCAAAAGCTTTTAAATAGTATTTAATTACTGTTTCTTGATATAAAAAATGAAGAAGTTTTTTATTTTAAAATTATTTAAAAGATACATTTATTTTTATATATTTTTTCATCTAAAATTAAACACCAACTAAACGCATCATTGAAATACTCATCGTGATGGTGGTAATTGTAAAAATACAACTTTTATTTATTGCCACCTCTTCTTTCTTACAACCCAAAGTCTCTCAACCTCTTTAACAAATTCCAATTTGTATCATCTTTTACAGTAGGTTATTTAGTGTTTATGATAGTGATGAATTAATATGAAAGTAATTGGTTTTCTTCATTTTCGATCAGGGAATACTAAATTAATGGTAGAAATATCAGTACTTGCAAAAACAGCAAAATCAGTCTCAATAGAGGGGATTTAACGACTCTTCGATAATAAAATCAGTATTTTTATGCGAAAGACAATAAATAACTTTAAAAAGCTCTAAATTCAAGGAAAAAAATGTTTGTTCTGTTCTTGAGTTTTAAGATGGTTAATGCTCTGAAATATATACAAGTTTTCTTAAGAGATAAAAAGTCTTGAACCCTGACCTGGATGATTCATTGGGTATTTATACTTCTAAATCTTGTTGTTTTTATAAAAGGGAAGGATCGAAAAGTATTTTGCTTTCAATGACATTAATGAGAGGTATGATGATTTTCATGCCTACAATTCTTTTAATCTAGGAGATCATCTAAGGTTCGACACAGAGTAGAACTCGATAGTCTTTGAATCCAAGTGCTTTAGGTTTGGCTAATTGTTAAACCCGCTTTGGACTTGACATGTTCATTGTTGCCCTGGGGCTTGACGTGTCTTAGGCCTGACGTGTTTATTAAACTCATATTGTCTTGGGTTTGGTTGTTTGTCAAATCCAAGTGTGTTGGGTCTGACAAGTTTTTTAAGCTCATATTACCTTGGATTTGACTAATCACCAAACTCAAGTGTCTTGGATCCGGAATGTCCGTCAGGTTCATATTGCCTTGGGTCTGGTTAATTGTCAAATCTAAGTATCTTGGACCTGACATATCCATCAAGCTTATATTATCTCGGGTTTGGTTAATTGTCAAACCAAAATATATTAGTTCTGCCATATTCATCAAATCTATATTGCTCTTGGTTTGATTATCAAACAAAACCAAGTGTTTTATACAGGATACACATGCTAAACCCTTGTCTTTCTAAAACCTTTTTAATTTATAAATATTTATGTCAAAATTACTTACTCGTCATTTTCCCATCGCATGATATATAAAATTCTAATTATTTTATTAGGAAGTGAAGAATTGATCGATATACCTTTTAACTCAAACTAAGTTTGTGAATTTTTTTTTATTAACTTTTGTTTATTTTTGTGGCTAATATATTGAGATTTAAAGGTGAAATCACTCACCTCACCTCAAGTAGCATATATAGCCCCCGAAAAAATAAAAATAAAAAACAAGAGAAGCTGCTGCGAGACACGCCGGAGAAGATGAAGAACTTAGAGCTGCAAGGCAAGAAAACGTGAAGGAGCATGAGAGGACACTGTCGCTGTCACACTTATAATAGAGCAAGTAGAGGAGCATTAATCTTATGAACAAGTTAATTTTGGTTCTGAAAATGGACATCACTAACATAAACCTAATATACACTGTTCAAAAACTGTGCTTGAAGATGGAGCATCTTGGACTTCTGCAGCGCCCGCCCTGCTGTTACTCTTTGCTCTTCCTGTTGATCAAAGAAATCTGCTATTTAAAACATGATCGAAGTTAAGTTGGCTGTCAATTTTAGAAAATAAAACGATATTATTTTAATAAAAATAACCGACTCGGCAACTCACAAGTTAACCCGATAACCTCCCAATCTAAACCTAATTTTAGATCAATTAGGAGAACAGTCACTTATGAAATGCATGAATTTCGTGGAAGCAATCAATGTAGAACATGACCCTACATGAATCATACATGCACTAACATCAATCTAAACCTGTTTACACCATGAATTTTGCTAACTTGGATAAATATTGGTCTTGATTTTCTTCGTTTTGATGAACTCTTTCTTTCACTCGATTTTATAGAACAGAATTATGTATAATTAAAGAAGATTAATCGAGCAGACATTTCCCCCCCATTAATCTAACCTGCAAGCTATCAATGATGAATCTGCTAGCTTCAGTCACATATCAAGTATCCTTTAGTGAACGACATATATAGCCGTGAATGTAAGAATAAAAGGTGATAAAAAAATACCTAGTTATAAGCTAATTGTTTTTTCATTCAACAATAAAAACATTTTTGGATTAGTTTATGTATTAATTAATATTAAATTATATTTTTAGATGACTTTAAAAACACCCCTCTTTTATTAATTTTATAATCAAAACAATATATTTTTTTGTATTAGTATTAAATTCAAACTCATAATAATCACCGTTATTATTGTGATGGTTTTTGTTTTTCATTAAAAAAAATAATAAATTTATGTTTTTTAGGTGTTTTCAATGATTTTAAAATACAAACTATAAAAAATAAATATTTTTTTTAATATATTTCTATTTAAAAAATACCATGAAAAAAACACTAAATCAATAAAATCATCGAACTTCTTTGACCAATAAACCTCTCCTTTTCAGTTTTAGTTTACCTACATGGGATAGAGTAGCATGATATCATCCTAAAAGCCTATATATATATATATATATATATATATATATATATATATATATATATATATATATATATATATATATAACTTGGTAGCCCGTAAGTACTCATCAATCATACTGTGAAGGAACCCACCACCCAAAATGGGAGGTGGTGGTGGTCAAGCCCTGAAAACCACTTTCAGTGGTGGTTGCTGCAATTAGCTCTCAAGAAATCATCTCACAACGTGGGCTAATTGTCACCTTCTGTATAAAGTATCAAACAAACGTTCTGTAATTCAAAAACGTAGCATGCATTCAGTTCCATTCAAATTGTGATTCTGATTTCTTCTTCTTCTTTTTTCCCAGCATCTTTGACCAGACGTGATATAGCATCTCAAATAATATTTATATCATAGAATCACTAAAGAGAAAAATCCCGATACCTAGTTGGGTTAGTGACAGCTTATGCGGCAGCCAAGAGGGGTCTCATTGCTGCAGGTTCGAGAGTGGTATTGGGTAATTGCAACTTTTCAGAAGAGAAATGACATCAGTTCTGAGTGACAAGGTGTATCGCAGTAGCTATTCATCCAAAGTTTCCATTAACATCATTTTTAACCTAGTTTACAAGCTGCAGAAATTCAACAACTAATAAAAAAGATCAAGCATATTAATTGTCAAAAGATTGTGTGTTATGTGATTAATATAATTTAAAAAAATGATATTCAAATGGCCACTCACATCTTGAATTAGTTTCTTAAGATACTAGTGGTATTCTTGATTATTGACTTTAAATCCAACATTTAAACTATTAAATGTGGGTTTGGGTTCATGAGATTTTGATCTTTTTATTTAAATTAATTTTTATATATATTTTTAGATTGTTTTGATATATTAATATTAAAATTATATTTTAAAAAATTAAAAAAATATTATTGTGATATATTATCAAATAGAAAACACTTTAAAAAATAATTCTTATTATTTTTCCCTGTATCTTTTATAAATTAAAAAAAAAACCTAGCTGAATGCTCTCTGGGACTGAAAAATTAGTACATGAAAAACACATCAATCATATCACATAAATTTGTTGCAACAACAATTAATAATATTGTGATCCCAATCATACAAGTACTTTGATCTACATCTTAATTGTACATGCAATTTGTCAATAATTCTGCTTCAGGATACCAGAAGAGCATTAAGACGAGCAGGGGAGGGAGGGAGGGAGAGGTGGCGGGCAAAAACCATCTCCCTTCTGCAGCACCAGCTGCCACATGATTCTATACTGTGGTGCTGCAACATCCAATCAAATGGCATAAACATTTTCTATGCTCAAAGGTACAGAGGAGGAAGAAGCATCTATTCTTCCCTTCAACAAAGGATGGAGGAGAGAGCAGACACGTTAGAGAGCAATACAAAAGTTGCCTTTATCGATGTATTAAATAGAGTATAATTCGCCATGGTTGCCTTGCATGCTTTTGCTTTCTCCATGTATATAAACTCGGAGGGAGTCCGAGGCAGAGACAGTGCAGCCATTGGTTATCTCAGCCCATCTGTCTATATTTTTCTTGCTTTTTTTAATAAGGCCCTCTTTTGTACATACTTGAACTCCTCCATTTGAGGGAGAAGAGGGCCAGCTCGAGCCTAGAATAATGCAGGTAATCATCTCTTCATTCCTTGTTTTCTTTCTTTCTTTCCTTTTCTTTTTCTTTTAATCTTGTCTTTCTATGATAATTTGACACGAAGTGATTAAGTGGTTTGTGTTCTAATTGGGGAAACCTCCACTCCCTAGATTTTTTTAGTTTTAAATTAATATTTTTGAATAGTTTTAGCATTTTAAAGAACACTTTTGAAATATATCCAAATACATTATTAAACAAATCCTGGTCCAAAATAAACTTTATTTACTTCGTTGGTTCTGTGCTCTATAGTAAAAAAAAAATCAATATTACCATTAATTAATTACTAGAAATACGTAGGAAAAGCTAGTGGTATCATGCTCACGAAAGCTGAGGCAGGAATCAATGATAAAAGCAGAGCAGAAGCGGCTTATGATTTATTCTACTGAGTTATGCATGATTCCGAGTTACATGAGTTGTAAAAGAAAGACCTTTCTCTGCTGGGAGTGTTTCACTCTCAGAAGGGATCGAGCCCACATCTCTCTCGGCGTTGAGTCGTGGTCCCTGCATTATTTGCATGAGAGATAAGAGAGAGAGAGAGAGAGAGAGAGAGAGAGAGAGAGTTGACCGAAACATGGTCTTCGATGTTGTTGATGGGTTATTTGAAACGGCGCAATTTGGGTTATTGGCACAAGCTCAGCTGTACTTGTCTTGTTCCTGTTTTCTCCATCTTTCTCTCCTTTTTCCCTGCATGATTCAAGTTCGCACAGTCCAGAACTTCAATAACACCACACCACGTGTTAGATGTCGGTCATTCATCGTATCTACAGTCTGAGCGAATCTTGTAGCACTACGAGACCGCATCATCGAACATTACCCTCTCAGAAACACAGTTTTACATTCGATTCTGTAAGAATTGAGTATTTTGATGTTCATAAAAAATAGTTGAAGTTGATTGTATAGATAATGAATAGTTAGGCTGATAATAGATTGATGATGGTGGGGCTCCAAGATGCTCAAAAAACACAGTTCATTGAACGGGTTAAGAGGGTCCAGTCCACACTATCATTATATATATATATAGACACACACACACACACACAAACACACCATTCCCAAGCTCAACTTGAATCGTATTACTAGCTGCTGCCTTCCCCATTCCTATCTTCCCAGCAGAAAGTCCTGAGACCTAACATAGCCAAGAAGCTGAGATTTAGGTGGTGCATAAAAGTTTACTCTCCATTTGTGCACATTTGGCTAGGAGTTGTTGATAAGTAAGACAAACCCAATTTGGACCTGTACTTGCTAAGCCATTTTAATCACTCATTTTTGTCACAGCAAGTCTCGTTTCCAACTTCTTTCACTGAACTTTCCTTTGCTTTTTTGGCCCTTTCCCAATACAAGATGGGTGAGAATGCTGCCTCAAAGAACTACCACAACAACCACCACCTCCACAACCATCACCAAGTCTTTGACGTCTCCGTTGATGTACTCCCTCAAAATGGTTCCAAGTGCTTTGATGATGATGGCCGCCTTAAAAGAACTGGTAATCTTCTCCATCCTTCCCCTGTTTCTGCCCTGTTTTCACTGTTTCTTGTAGAAGACTTTGTTCAGGTAGAAACATTTCATATTCATGTTGGTTGGTTTGTGTCTTCAGGTACTCTATGGACCGCTAGCTCCCACATAATAACAGCAGTGATAGGATCAGGAGTTCTTTCCTTGGCATGGGCTATAGCTCAACTAGGATGGATTGCTGGTCCTGCTGTGATGTTCTTGTTCTCATTGGTTACATACTATACCTCATCTCTACTCACTGACTGTTACCGGACTGGCGATCCTGATACAGGAAAAAGAAACTATACATACATGGACGCTGTTCAATCCATTCTGGGTATCATAAAAATAAACTTATTTTGTCCAAGCATTCAAAAAATACATAATACTGCAACCCTAATAATATAGACCATGTTGGAATGTTTCATTTTTTTCTTCTATTTCACCAATGTTAAAATTCTCTTGTCTTCAATGCTTATCAGGAGGAGTAAAAGTCAATTTGTGTGGTCTTGTTCAGTACATAGGCCTATTTGGTATTGCCATTGGTTACACCATTGCATCATCCATAAGCATGATGTGAGTTGGTCTTTTTACAAATATTCCATTAACTTCTTTGTTTTTTCTAGTTTTCTTTAAAGCTTGATTGATAAGTTTGGTTCTTGGTTACTGGCAGGGCAATTAAAAGGTCAAACTGTTTCCATCAAAGCGGTGGACAGAACCCATGTCACATTTCGAGCAACCCATACATGATCATATTTGGTATAACAGAAATTCTACTTTCTCAGATTCCAGACTTTGATCAGCTATGGTGGCTCTCTATCGTTGCCGCGGTCATGTCTTTTACTTACTCTACCATTGGTCTTGGCCTTGGCATTGGCAAAGTTGCAGGTATATATTTGCTTTAACTACAAGTATCTCCGTCCGACAAAGAGTGTCTTTATTTCCTTATTTAGTTGTCCGAAATGCATCTCTAACTTGCGCTGCTAATGGAACTCTACAATTCTCTATCTTCACTGGCTTGCAGCTAATGGAACTTTTAAGGGTAGTCTAACTGGGATAAGCATTGGAACCGTAACCGAAACTGAAAAGATATGGAGGAGTTTCCAAGCACTTGGGGCCATAGCCTTTGCATATTCATATTCTGTCATTCTTATAGAAATTCAAGTATGTATGATCACCTAATATCAAAGCCCTTTTTTTTTTTGGCTAAGTCGATATGAAATTTTTTTGAGGGATTTAGCATTATTTTCTTTGCTTTACAGGACACAATTAAATCTCCACCAGCAGAATCAAAGACAATGAAGAAAGCTGCCAAGATAAGCATCGTAGTGACAACAACTTTCTATATGCTTTGTGGTTGCATGGGATATGCAGCTTTTGGAGACCAAGCTCCTGGAAATCTCCTCACTGGCTTTGGTTTCTATAACCCATATTGGCTTATTGATATTGCCAACGTTGCCATAGTAATCCACCTGATTGGAGCATATCAAGTGTTTTGCCAACCTCTCTTTGCTTTCATCGAGAAATGGGCAAACCAAAAATGGCCTGAAAATTACTTCATCACCAAGGAATTCAAAATCCCAGTCCCAGGTTTTAGGCCATACAAGCTGAATCTATTTAGAATGGTTTGGAGAACAATATTTGTGTTGTTAACCACTGTTATATCAATGTTGCTCCCATTCTTTAATGATGTTGTGGGAATTCTCGGTGCACTTGGTTTTTGGCCCTTGACAGTCTATTTTCCAGTGGAGATGTACATCGTACAAAAGAAGATACCAAAATGGAGCACAAGATGGATTTGTCTCCAGATGCTGAGCATGGCTTGCCTTGTGATTTCACTCGTGGCTGTTGCAGGCTCAATTGCTGGTGTTGTGCTTGACCTTAAGGTTTACAAGCCGTTCAAGACAAGCTATTAAACCGGTGGTTGTATGATTTGTTGAGTAACCATGGCAAGCTAGCTATTAAACCGGTGTTCTTGAAACAAAGGACTGAAAATTCTCAAGTGGGTGGTGTTTGTGTGGTTCATCATTTGTAATTTTATGTTGATTTCTCTTCAATTAGTGCTTGCTCCAAGTGTCTTAGGACTTTGTAATTTGCATAAGGAATCCAACATGCGTTTTCATTACCACCTTTGTCAATTCTAAAACCTCAAATCTATACATTATTAATTTAATATCACATGTAAATTCCATAATCCTCCAAGGCTTGGCCTGATCAGTATATGGATATGCTCTTTGCATTATACTGATGACTAATAATGACTGATAGATTAGGAATTGATCAAACATATAAAATATGATATGATCGAAGGTTAAGTATTTCGATTAGTATTAAACTAGTTCCAAAAAACAAAGTGTGCAGTAAAATTATGTAGTAAAATATATGAAATTCGAGAATCTTTTGAAATTTACCAGGGTAATTTTGAAATAAATAATCTAAAAGTAAATTTATAAGTTTTTTCTCCCCTGTTTTTAATGATTATAATTTTTTGTATCAATTGAGTGACGTTTGGTTACAAATTTATTTCATGTATTCATCCTGTCTCTCCAACCAAACATATTCCCCTCTTTTTTATATTTATTTTTTATTTTATTTTGAGATTGTAACTAGTTTTGAAAGTTTGAGAACAACTCAACTATATGATTTTACTTTTAGTTATACTTTTGCATTTATCTCTATATTTCCCAGAAAAGTAAAACCAGTGTTTTGCAATGTGTCAAACCCATCAAATGCATGTCCCTTTACTAGAAAAGGAAAAGGCCAGACAGAATCAGAAGATGCTACTTGATAAACATGTATGTTTTTTTATTCTGTATTTTAATTTCAGACAAGAACATCAGAGTGTTCTTGAACCTATGAAAAGAAAGGCATTTTGGATGGTATAAAAGAAAAGAAAACCTAATAATTATGACTAATAAACAGCATCACGGCCACCGAAAGTGCTTCTTGTATTCTGAGCCACCAGTTATAGGAAAGAATAATTCAACAAATACATAAAATACAGACACAAGGGGAAAAAAATATTTGTAATAGGTAGTGGAGGAATCTTGACAACTGAATTGTTTGACAAGAGCTATTCATATATAGCAATGGCTAGAATGCTGCTAATTTTGTCAAAAGTTTCTTCTCCAGTCACCTTTAAGAAAAATCTCATCTTTTGCAAGAGCTTCTATAAGTTATATGGGGAAGAATCTTTCAATAAAATTAATATATTTTGAATTTGAAAATAACTTAACTGATCAGATCTTGAGTTTATTTTTTAATAATTACAAGTTTGAGTTCTTTTAGGATCATTGAAGGCTTACATCAAATGATCGTTAACTTCAGGGTCTGTGAAATTAGTTAAGATACGCACAAGCTGGTCTAGACACCCATATTAATAAAATATATATATATATATATATTTCATGCGTATATATTTCATACGTATATATTTCATACGTATATTTGCGGATCTTGACTGAATGGCTAGCGTGGAACGTTGTTAAGATCATATGTACAACTGAGGGGCACATTTGTCAGCGTTGTTTATTTTGACAAGATGAAACTAGAGAAAAATGGAGACACATTTCTGTCAATAGCCATCCTTTCGCATGCAAAATGAAATCGATAGTTTCACCAGGAGAACAAACCAGACTGAATCGCGGTTCCTTTTTGCCTGGTCAGGTGGCTTTTGAACAAAAAGTTGAATCTGCAGAGTCAAATAAATTTCCTCTCAATAAATTTATAACCAAAAACAACGTTCTGTCCAGGAAGAATTTACATTCAGCAGTAACAAGAGTGCAAAATATGGCAGTTTAGGCATTGCCTGGTTCAGAAAGACGGATAATGGAAGCTTGGGGACGGAAGAACAGGTTATTGGTGCTCCATGGATCTGGAGTAATCAAATCCGCATCCGTTTGACATCATTCTCAGGAACACTTGCATCATTCCCATTACCCCCAAACGCAACTGTTTGCCTCTGAACCAACAGATACACAGCAAGTAAAGATTAAAATCTTGAGATATCACATGGTACACCACTGTTGTCATCATCATTATTGTGGTGATGATGGCTGTTAATTTGGGTTCTTCTGAGCAAAAACATTACTAAACACTCTAAGAAGCTTTGAAAAACATGTTCTGGCATGGAGATTTATCTAACATTTCATTCTCTGCACACTTTTCAAATGCAGAACATATAGGAGGTGTTCTTGCAAACTCACAGCATTGATTTTTTTCCCCCTTCAAAATATGCACTCTTCCTTAATCAAAACTAGTTTGAAGATTGTTAAAATTACAGTAAGTCTTTGAAAAGTACTGCTAAAAAATAACATGAAAAGGAAGAACAAATCATAACTGTTATTGAAGGAATGGCCGTGTAAATATTTTGACTATGATAAAAATTTGGATGTCCTGAGATGTGTTTTTATAACAACATTATACAATCGCATTTATTTCCACGTGTATACTCCATGTGTCAAACACTAATTAACATGCGAATTCAATCCTGAAATATAAAATTTAGCTTGAATTCCTAGAAGCAATTTCCTTCGGTGACAATATCTTTTCTTTCTTTTTTATTTTTGTTCTTTGTTCTTTGATATCAACAAGCTGGGTTACCTACAGTCCTTTGGGGCATGCTAAATGACAGCAGCCATTTTATTATCATTACCAAGCTGCTACATGTGATTGATGCCTTTTGTTAAAATGGTGACAAAAGAAGGTGAATTTACGCCTGTCCAACTTGGTGTCCCAACTATGATTGTTGAAATTTTAGAAATGCAAACTTACAGATTCATCAGGAACAATGGTATATCTCTCAGATGGTGAAACCCAGGTTTTCTCTGTCAAGAGGATTAGAGCAAGCAACAGATAAATTACAAAGAAAATACTAATATTAATAACAATAAGCAACAGAAACCATTGTGAAGTTAAAATGTAAGAAGAGGCTATGGGGACAGCACATCACCTGATGATGGATCAACAGTTGAAGCTTCGATCTGGTGGCCACCAGATCCATCAACACTCAGAGCTTCTATGATCTTTGGTATAATTTCTTTGGAATTCCGACGGATAAAATTTAGAGATTTTTGTCAGAAAACGCAGCAAAATATGCTAGTGCACTAGATGTTATTCTACAAAACATATTTCAACTAAAACTATTGAAATCATAAGACCTTTTCCGGTGTATTGATTGAAATTAACGATAAAAAAATACTTGTTTGTAAGCCAAATGAATTATATCGGCCCAGGGAGGCAAGGCCCAAAATTAAATACTACTGGATGTGTTAATGGGCACTTCCATTGCAGACACAAGTGAAGTTTGTCATACTTCATGCATAATTCACTCCACATGAGCAACAACTCAGGGTTAACTGAGAAACGCATCCACAAATACATGCATCATCACTGCAGAAGCACTTATCCATTTGATCCATCCTCAAATAATTTGGGAACTACATCCTGTTTATCGTCCTTTCATGAAAAGTAGCCAACGCTTATTGAGAAAAGTAAAGAAAAATGACCTCCATATGTCGATCTTTTAAACAAATTTCTGCAAATTGTCAGTTTCCAAAGGCAAACCAGAAATCTGCAAATCATGTTCTCAACTCATTATAAAGAGAAGGAAGCGAGAACCGAAGAAGTTTTGGTTTTCAACACATCACCACAATAGCTTGTGTTAGATCGAAGAAGCTAACGTGGAGTTTTACTTCCATATCCAAATTCAAGTAAACAGACTCAATGTGCCTTTGTCTGCAAGAAGGAAGGCTGTCAGCATCACCGTGGTATTCAAAGGAAGCCGCAAAAGTTTTTAAGATTTCATTATTTGTGTGTTCAAATTTTGGGAATTCTTATAATTTGGTGGTGCAAAACTCGATGTGAGTTTCTTCCAACCAGTAACTGGCTGGGGGATGGTATGATGCAGAAATCACAAGATGTTCTAGCTAAAACTCGCATCAATTGAGCTCCAATGCAATTTCCAATAGTAGGTTGAGTCACCATCTCCGACCTGTCAAACTGTACACGGGAAGAGACACACCAACCATTAAGCAATATTTTAAGAACAAAAATGGCATATACAAGTAGAGATACAATTAATTAAGCCATGCAATAAATAAATAAATAAAAGTGGAATAGGAAACAGTTCTACAAGCTTCCATGTCAAAGAGAAGTGAATTCCAATAATATGCAAGACATTGTGCACAGGCGTGTAAGAAATTTTTGTTCTTAAAAATAAGAAGTTGCCGCCGTGTCAAACATGCCGCCGAATTTAGACAGTGCGAGATCGCGTATGGTGATCAAAGACAGCCTTTCTTGATGGGGGAAGAATCATCTCAGCAGGACGATGCGTGTGGCCTGGTGATTTCTAGTTTGGCATCAGCGGCACTGATAAATCTATAGTGACAAGGATAGAACATGTGTCATCCATCCCCTTCATTATATTTCTAGTAATGAACAAATCCAAGGCGCGATGTACAAACTGTGGAGACAGAAATGGCTAGACAGTGGACTTTTTTCTAATGCAGAAATAACGGCAGTGATGACGGCATGTACAAAAACATAAATTAATTACAAGGTTATTGACTTCTTACCCAGTCTTGAATCTACTCCCAAAACCAAATTTGACTCCCCCAAGCGTTAAGCAAGTGTTTCTAGCTAATATAATGGGGGATTGTTTCACCATTATTGTTAGGCGATTACCATCACAGCTAAAAAAAACCGGGTTTTTTTATGATGCTTCGTTGTTTATATGACACTGAAGAAACTCCCCCTTTTTCTTTTTCTTTTTCTTGTTTTTATTATTTTAAAAAAATTTATTCTTAGACTTTCTTTTTTTTAATTAACTTTTTGGGTCTAATTCCATGGGATAAGGTTTTCAGTTGGGCTTTTTTATAGTGTTTCACTGCACCTCCTTTCTCTTTCTCTTTCTCTTTCTCTTTCTTTTTCTTTCAATTTTATCTTTAGACTTTTTTCCCTTTTTGATTTGATCTTTTTTTGGTCTAATTACATTAAATAAAGTTTTCAATTGAATTAGAAAAACAAAATTTAAAGTGTGAGAACCAAAATGTAAAACAAAAGGAAAATCTATGGGCAATCTAAAAAAAATTAGAATTTTTATTTTGATCCAGAAATTCATTTTGTTTGTTTTTCCTGTCCTTGAGTTAAAGAAAAAAGAGAGAAACTTATCGAAAAATAGTGAAGGAGAGAGAAAGTTATCATTTAACCATAATCCAGTCACAAAAAAAAAAGACTTTTTTTCAATGGGTTCCTCTTCTCGAGAAAAATTCATTAAATGTGGTTTTCCCCCCTAAACATGGTGAGGAAGGCAGATCAAGTTCGATTTTAATTTTATGGATTCGGTTGAGCTTTATTTTTTGTAAGTGATTTTGGAGTTGTTAGGTGGTTTATATGAGTTTTATGGTGTTTTCAATTTTTTTGGTGAAAATGAATTGAAATTTTGATTTTTAGGGAAAATTTCTTTAATTTTCAGTCATCACTAGGCAACAGACAACTTATCATCCGCTTAATAAAAAAAGAAGCGAACAATGCACCGTCCGCCTTTTTAATCAAATAAAAATATAGAAAGGAATTGGGCACACAAGTTCGGCTTCGCAAGCCTGTGTGTGAGGCCCTTATCTCTAATGGGCTAGGTGTTGGGCAACTCGAGCCCAAGTGTTTGACTTTTTTTCTTTAGCTCATTTTCATCTTTTTAGGATTTTTTTTTAAGATTTGAAATAAAAAAAATTAATATATTAAAAAAATGTATTTTTTTAATGTTAACATGATATATTTTTAATAAAATTATCAAGCGATTTTTTCCAGTATGTTATGACTTGTCTTCGCTTTTCTTCTTAAGTTTAATTTTTTGTTCTTCCTAAGAAAAATTTTCAATTAATACATGGTTACATTGAAAATAGACTATAAAAAAAAATCCAATGTGTTATTTTTATATTTTTAATCCATCGCAAGATTATGAAAATATTTATTTTTTATTAAGATTTTCTTTTATGATTCTCATAATTGTTTGGTCCAACAAATAAATATTTTGAAAAAAAAATTGCCAATAAAACAAATAAATTCAAGTGGTGCGTAAGAGCCCGTGCAACAACAAAAATCTTGTTTCCACTGCAACATTAGGAGCGGTATGTCATCCTCTTTCCAGTGGTGTGACACTTGCTCATATAGAAGGTTTGGTTAGGCTGAGGTGAATGTTTTTTTCTTTCTTCTCTCTTTTTTCTCTCGTTCCTTAGAAAATCATGCTTGAACTTAAAAAAAAAAATTGTGTCCTCCGATTTGTAATCTTATTGATTTTGGTCCTTTTTATTTTAATTATTGTTTATTTGGCTTTTGAACCTTTTTGAACTTTGGATTTTTTTCAAGTTTATCCTTGGTTATTTTATTCAATTTTCACTTCTCTTTTTGTTTAGTTATTCTGAGAGCGGGTTGGTAACGTTAACCTGAGATGCTCAAGGTTTTTTAGACATTTTTTTTTATTGAACTCTTGTTTTTTACTAGCTCATCCTTTTGATATTCTTTTTTTATCCCAATTCCATATCGCGGGTTGTTAATTCGTCAAGTTACCCTGATTTGACTTGGATTTTCTTCTTCGGCATTATATATATATATATCATTTTTAACATTAGGTTATTAGGCCTTGAATTTTACAATTTTTTTTTATTTTTTTTTTTGAGGGTTATTTTGGTCTTATATCTCGGATCATATTTTTAATTAATTTAATCTGAGTTATCTCGAATTATCATCGTGTAAATATTATTTTTTAATATTGAAATTTATTTTACCGGCCGCCGCTACATATCAGGGCCACCTATCTAATAAAGTCTAAATGAAAATGGTAAGAATACGATCACGTAGAAATTCAAAAGTTTGAGTTGGCTGATCAAAACAAAATTCACAGCTCATATTATGAAAAAATTGTAGATCGTGACAGATATTTTGACCATTAGGACCATTGAATTTTCAATAAAATAACAAGATTGGATCCATTGTATTTAAATTCATTGACAATTAAGGAACTTAAGGAGGTTAATACGATGATTAAGAAGATCAAATTATAAAACATAGATTTTTTGTAACTGTTTATCTGACTAAAGCAAGGAGATAAATTTAATTTAATTTTCTTCTTCCATTAAACCAAATAAAAAAAACATCTACCTGGACATCCACATCATGCATCCAACCACCGATCGACACATCAACATGAACCCACCATCTTGGTAGTTCTACTATGCATATGTAAGGTTACAATCGAGAGTTGATCCAATTCAAAATTTGGGTAACGGTCGGGATTGATATGGATTGATCTATTTTTTTTATTTTTAAATAAATCTAAAATAATATTATTTTAATAAAAATAAATTTTTTCTTTAACTCAACCACCCTAAATTGACTAATTATTAAATTAATATGTTACAATGGTTCTTGTAACTAGGCTACTATATACTTAATTTGAAGGTCAACAAGTCCCTTCCCTGTAAATATTCAAAGAAATTGAAAGGGATGGTGAAATTACTATAGTGTTAAACACTATTCATCCTTACACAAATCACTATAAATTGTAATAATGATTTTTTTATATAATTTTTAATTTAACCTCCAAACTTTTATTTGGTATAATTAAGCTCTTTTGTTGTCACTACAGGATTGTCTATTTTTTTTCTTAAAAAACTAGAGGGCTTACTGACTTAAAAAAAATTAAAAGCTTGCGCGCATGAGTCTGGCCTTGTAGGCCTACGCACAGGTCTTTTCTTGATGGGGTAGACGCTTTGCCTAGCTCACTAGGCCCAGCAATGTATGATCTTTTTTTTTTTTGAAGAAAAAACCTTAATACTTTTTTTTTCTTTTTAAAATAATTTTTAAATTTATATTTTAATTAATACCAATTCTCTATGATTTTGTTTTTGTTTATTTAGTATTTTTTAAATAGTGGTTATGTTTTTAATTATACTAGATGTTTTTAATTTTTGAAGAGGTTAGTACTTAGTATAATTCATTTAAAAATAAAAAAATATTTATTTTTCATATGTGCAACTTTGCATAATATTTTTTTTTCTTTTATTTAATTCAATAAATTTTATGTGTGTATTGATTTCTATTACAAAATGACTTTAATAAAAGAATTCATTAAACACAACCAGGTAAATGATATGTGTTGCGATATTAAATATTTTGATCTACTTTTGTCTCTCAATTTGTCCAATTTCATTTTTAGTTATCGTTAATAAAAAAAAAAATTTCATTTATTTACATAATAGTTATTGATTTATTTAATTAGATACGTGCATAATTTTTTTTTATTTACATTTAGGAATTTCTTTATGTAAAAAAACATGTTGAAAAATTCCACGTGTTTAATTTTCTTTATATCATATATTGATATTTTTAATTTGATCCTTATTCTTTTGATTTTTTACTTCTTTCCTTTACCCTTTTTAAAAAGTTTTATTATTTTTAATTTCACCCTTCAATCCAAGTTTATAGTGTATTTTTTATTTATTTTGGTCTTCATTTTTGTTTTTTCCCCTTTTGTTAATATTTTTATTCCTTTTTTAATTTAACTTTCAAATTGAGAATTTATTGTTTTATTTTAATTTATTTTTTATTTTGATTTTAACCCTCATTCTTTTAATTGATATCAAAGATTATTAGTAATTAATTTTTTTTTTATTTCATCCGTCAATATTTGATTTTTCAGGGATTGAGTTTCATAATTTTCTCACGTGTAGTGTTTTCGGTCTAATGATCTGGGTCATAGGTTTGAAAAGTTAATAAGGGTTGACATCTGTTTTTTTTTATCTTTTTTTTCAATATCATAGTTCGATATTTTAAAAAAAAAAGGGTTTTATGGCTTTCTTCAATTTATTTTTATATCCAATTGTCCCGATCTATTGATCTAAGATGCAAGTTTGTTAGGTTAATTCGAATTAACTCTCTTTTTAATATTCATATTACATATCTATCGTGTTGGCTCATATTAGCTCACACTAACTTGTTTTGTTTTTTTTTCATCTTATTTTATCATTTCATGTTCAATTGGTTAAAAATCATACAACATTATCGTTCTGCTCTTGGATAAATATTTTTTTTATATTATTATGATCATATATATATGTTTCTGTTTTTCATCGTTGTTCCATATGATTCAAATATTACAACCACTTTCATTTGTTATTTTGAGAAGCTATAATTTGAAACTTTTGGAAAGAAACAACTACAACTAAACCCAAACGGATTAGTCACATCAGCGGTACATTCTGTAACTTAGCCCATAGAATACTTATAGCTCAAACCAGTGTTCTTAACAAAACCGGCCACGTGTCTTTTCATGATCAAAATATTTTTTGTTTTTTTTGTTGATTAAGGAATATTGCCCTGACCCAGTCTAAGAATCCAAAACACGTGTCTCGACAGATCCTTGGCGTTGAGATCTCAGCACCAGCAATTCAGTGCCCCCACAAACATAATTAGACGCGTTGTGGAGGTCGGAGAACAAGTCTTTCCGTGTTCTGTCCTAAATTTTGAACCTTTCTCTACTCTGATTCTGTAAATGATGATGGCAGACTGTCTCCCAAAGATGGGTTTGTACTTTGTACCATCTCATTTTCACTGGTCCCTCTACTGTTTTGATTTTATCAATCCAGTCCCTCTTCAATTTCTTTTCTCAATGTTGCCCTCGCAATTCATTATTTTCGTTTTATCTGGACAGGAACGATTTTCTTATGAGAGGGGAGAGTGACCTTTACTTTTCTCGTTTTGATTGTTTTCACAAAAATATATGTTACTGATTTTTGCACACGTGGACAGTTTGGTCAGATTTATTATTTTACTTGGATGAAAGGTCTAAATTCAAAGAAGAAAAACGAGGGACAAGGTTCAGGTTAACACATAAATTGACGAGGGGCTGGATTGGAAGAATCAAAATAATAGAGGGACCGAGCAATCTCATTTAACCATAACTTTTTCTGTTTTGGTTGGTAAAAAAGGACACACACCACTAACCTAATAACTCTTCCTAACTCTTCCTAGATAATTTTAAAGGAATAACTTAAATCATCAAATTTTAAATTTATTTTTTAAACATCATCAATTTGAATATTACACATTTTAAAATCTTGAAAAATTAATTAAGATATACATAATCTAATCCGAATACCCATAATTAACAAGAAAAAAAAACTTTTCCTCAAGCACCCACATCCATGCCTTTCTCTTTGCTAGCCACCAAAATCATAGAATAAGCAACAATAAAATAATTTATCTTGAAGTCACCAATTTCGTTATGAATAACTTGTTTTAGCTTACAACTTGTTCATTGGTTGGCTCTTTGACTTGAATTAGAAAAATCTTACACTAAAAAAATTATTCGAGCAGCAAAGAATTGCTTGATACTGTTATTAAATTAGGTTTAGTGTGTCTATGTTAAAATTTTTCCATTCAACTCCTTATCTAGCCAGATTTATAATTATATCATGTAGGAGTTATCTTAATATGACATAGTCGACCTGATGAATTTCAATATAACTCAGATGACCAATAAAAAATATGGTTTGATTTTAAAAAAATCAAAACAATTTTTTTCTAGTATTTAGATGACTATATATTAGGTCGATTTGAATTTCATGGACTAACCGGTCAAATCCACGATCCAGATTATAAACACCACTTGATTTAAAAAATTGTTTTTTTAATTATTTTTTACTTAGCAAATAGATACTTATAAAAATGAATACAAAATAAAAATCATGATATTTGTTTGAGATTGTGATAATTTTATAAAAAATAAATCGAGATAATTTATGAAGATAAATAAAATATTTAAGAATGAACTCGAGAAAAGAAGAATGAAAAAAAGAAAGAAAGAATAGGATACAAAAATAGAAAAAGAAAAAGAAAAAGAAAAAGGGATGAAAACGAAGAAGGTCACACCCTTTATTATTTATATGAAGAATAAGAGACATGAGTTGACACCCTAACTTTTTTAGACCTATTAAAATAATTTAATCTTAATATATTCTTAAATGGTTAAGAAAACAAACACACGAATAAACCTAAAACAAAAGGTCACATGGAAACAATTACATCAACAAGTTTAGGTAGTGTTTAATTATTATTTTAATATAATAAAGATAAAAACAGTAAAAATAAAAAGAAAGTATTTTTCTGTGCCTTTTATATTAAAAATATAAAAAATAATTTTAAAACAGTTTCAAGAACATATATTTTATATTTTATGTTTATCTATTTCTTTTCTTAAGCTAGTCACGTGCTAAAAAAGATTAAGGTGGAATTGCGAGCTAAACCCTGTTTTTTTAAAATATTTTTTAAAATAATTAATTTTTTTATTTGAAATTAATGTTTTTTGATATTATTAAATTATTTTAATATAAAGATGTTAAAAGTAATTTTTAAAAAATATAAAGATATTATTTTAAAAACTTTCTCGTATTTCGAACGCCACCGCGTTTGCCTACCGATAACCGCTTTTAGCTCACGTGTTATATATATATATATATATATATATAGAGAGAGAGAGAGAGAGAGAGAGAGAGAGAGGAGCTCTGCACATAGATGTTTTGAGCGCTCTCTTTTTGAAACGCGGGTTCCTAAACTACGACTCTGTATGTCACTGAAATAATAAAAATAAAATAAATGCGGGGGTGGTCACTCGTTGAATCCGCCCGACACCTCGCATAAAAAGACAAATTGACTTGAAAATAAAAAATAATAACAGCCCATCAAATCAGAAGACTTGAGCTTTTCATCAGAGCTCTCTATATTTTTAATTTATTTATAACCCAATCCCTCATTTCATTCCCCCAATTTATCCCCTTTTATGTTTTAATAAATATAAAAAAGAATAATACGGAGAGATTGATGAGAAAAGAATGTATTTCTTTTTTTTTTAAAGAAAATATTATTAAATTAAACATAATCAACTTTGGTCAATGGCTGGTTTTAGTTTCTATCAATGAAACCATGATTAAAAATATCAGCAACTGAGAAAAAAAAAAAGAAATATTATGTTGACTATCATCGGCATTTAACAAGACTCGGTGCGCTCATAATTTTAAATACAAGATTTCAGGATCAAGATGGTCAAAGTACAAATTTGAGGGACCAAATAAAATTTATTTCCCCACTTTTTTATTCATTTTTTTCTTCTTATAAAGAGAACAAGCAAAGCCTGCACCAATATAAGACCACACCCCCCTATGTTTCAGCACCCCAAGACTCGAACTCAAGCACCATCTTTCTCTTAAGCCTGATTTTTCCATGGATACAGAAACTTCATCGTAAGTACTCACTCACAAATCCCTCTTTCGCACAAGAATTTGACTGGAAAACTTATATTCATCTCGTAGGCTAAATTACTAATCATCTTTTTCTTGGTTGACATTCAATATTGGCAGGTTTGAGACTAGTGAGATGCTGGCCACTTTCTTAGCTTCCACACCATTGCTACCCGAGTCATGGAGGCTCTGTAATCTTGCCAATGCAAATTCACCTCAGGGTTTTGTAGCAGAACAGATTGGAAGTATTGGGTATGTGGCCTTTTCTGGTATCGAATCGGTTTCAGGGTCAGACCCCAGTTTCAAGAATCTGGTTCCTTTGCCTGATGGTGGCAATAGCATGTTTCATCCATTGCATCACCAAACTGAAGGGGAAGAGCCAGTCTTGGTGCAGGGTGCCTTGCTGAGGATCTTTGAGAATATTTATAAGGACCCAAGTTTTCAAAACCAGGTTAGTTCTCTTCCTCGGTGATGATCTTCTTTGATATATGTGTTATTGGTTAATCATATGCTGTTTGGCTGGGAAGAAAATCGATGAAAAATGGGAGGATTAATTTCTGTCTGTTTTCCAAGAAACCAAATGCAGATTTTGTTTTCTGGTCTAGAAATAAAAAAACAAAAAACAAAATGTATTAAGAATGATGAAAATCTCGCCTAAAGTTCGATGATTACTTGCTTTGATTTCAACATTGATGTTAGCAATTGCCTCATGGTGTGTGTCAGGTATGCGCCTCCCTTTTTGGCCATTAAATGTGAAAAGGGCAAAGTACCAATATTCCATTCATACCATTATAATAAATAATAATTAGTGGCTTTGCACATCTCACACTTCAGGGAAAAGGTATTCTCATTCACTGTAGGTATAATAAGTACTAAGCATTATTTGTCGTGCTAATTGGGTTAAAAAATTAACTTTAATCACAATAAATAAATACATGGTTCTTTTGACTCATTTTTAGCTTGGTCATAAACATAATCCACTGAAAGAAACTAGAAAAAGAAGAGAGGCCGGCAAGAATTGATGAATGTCACAGCAGTGTGCACGGTGTCTTTTTATAAAAGGCATTTGCTTTCCGTTGGGACAAGGAAAGAGTTCTTAGGGCTTCACCTCCCACATCTTCTCGCCTTGTAAAGCAAACAAGAGCTCTCTATGGGAAAAGGAATCAAGGAAAAGTGAAGCTAGAAAAAGTTATCGGGCCTTGCATGTAGCTATCATCTCCTTGGTTAAAAATTAGATGAATTGTTATAGATCACTTTCAGAAACTGACTTGAGAGGAGTTTGTGAGTTTCTTTAACCAAATCACTATCAATCCCCAGATGGAGCAAAAACAAATAGGTGTGCTGGCTTCATTACGTGTTCCACTACAAGATATATAGGAAGGTGGATATCTCTGATGATGACCTTGTCTAATTTGGTAATAACTAAAATGTGCATATATAAACATTGGTCTGTAGAAGACAAGCACAAAAACCAAAACCCTAGCTCTTGTGCTTTGAATCGTAGCTGGTTGTCATCTTTTGTCTAGTTTTTATATCCCTTCAATTCGATCCCTTGGTGCTGAGTATACATCGTGAGGGCAAAATCACTCTTGCCATGCCGTGTTGACTTCACTTGCGTTTCGTCCATTTCCCTTGCCGACTAGCAGCCTGAGCCTACCACATATTTTATAGCCGCCTCAAATTGAGAGCCTAGCTATAAACCCTGCCTTTCTAAAAGAACAAAAAGCTCTCAATCCTGCCAATATTTGTCTGTCGTTCTTCTGATCTGCTGCCAGCTTCTTCGAAATCGCTATGAAGATTTTCATGTCAGAACGTGTTTTTGATGTCTTTTACACTCCTGTGCATATAGATATAATATATCTTTTTTCCCTTTTGATAGGTTAAAAAACATATCAAAATATTTTTTTAGAAATAAATTAAAATAATATATATATATATATATATATATATATATATATATATTAAGCAAATGATAGATTTACTAATTTTATTTTCTATTCTCTCCCCTTCTTTGTTTTATTTTATTTATTTTTATTCAACCTTTTGCTTTATTTATTTTTACCACCATGTCAAATCAAGTGATCCTAGAGCCATGTGTACACAATAAATGAAATATAATGCACTTGCATCAATAATTCAGTCTCCGTTCAATGTTGCTAGAGAACGAAGACTCGAATTTAATAATTCCGAAGTGGGCTATCCATCACTGTTGATACCACCACTAGGCTATATATATCACACATTTTATTCAATGTTAACATTGCTATAACATGGAAAAATAATAAAATAATGATAAAAATATATAGTTTTTTTATGTGTTTATTTCAAAAATAATTTTTTTTAAAATAAAAAATATATTATTTTAATATATTTCGAGCAAATAATTATTAGCATAATAACAAATAAATTTACTGCTGAGTGATTTTGCAGGATAGATTCGATCAGGATCTTTATTATTTTTTTTTTATTTTTAATATAATGGTGGTGATGATGAATTGTTGATGTGGTTTCTTTAAATACCACCGATTAATTATAATATTTGAACGTGATTGACTTTAGTGACCACATGGTTGACCAGGTACTATCAACCCTGCATGTGCTGCCACATTAGACCAAGTCTAAAATTTAGCAGAAGCTTGAACTTCTAGAATTTATCATTTACTTTTGAAAAAGCTGTCATTTTTTTTTTCTTTTTTTCATTTAATGGCGAGTGGTATCTTTGAATTAGTTTTGCTTGAATTTTTATTTCTTTTTTTAATTAAGAAATTGTATGATATCATGTTTATTTTTTAAGAGTGAACTCGTGTGTATGCAGATGCAAACACTAATGCAGACAAGCAAGTCAATTGTCTTCACAGGCCATTCCGTAGGTGGAGCAACTGCCTCTCTTGCTGCTCTTTGGCTCCTCTCTTACCTTCAATCAAATTTCTTAAACCTCTCGGTACTATGCATCACCTTTGGCTCTCCATTGCTAGGCAATGAGACCCTTTCTCGTGCCATTCTTCGCGAAAAATGGGGTGGCAAATTTTGCCATGTTGTATCGAAGTATGACATCATGCCAAGGATGCTCTTTGTTCCAATGGATCCCATTGCTCCACTCTTAAAACCCCTGCTACATTTTTGGCACATGTATATGAATTCTCCGCATTTTGGATTGCTTGCTGTACCGTTAAGTGATGACAGCATGACTCAAATTTTCCAGCATGTATTATTTCACTTGGGAAGATTAGTAGAAGCTGGAGAAGAGGCAGTGACTGGTGGAATGTTGAGGCCATTTGGGAACTATTTTTTCTGTTCGGAAGATGGAGCAATTTGCGTGGACAATGCAGCATCTGTTGTTAAAATGATGTATTTGTTGTTCGCGACGGGGTTGCCTAGCTCTAGCATTGGGGATCATCTCAAGTATGGTGATTACGTAGGGAAAATCTCCTTGCAATTTCTGGAGAAGAGGAGTTTCATGCAAGGAGAGCTTCCTGAATCAAGCTACGAAGCAGGTGTTGTATTGGCTTTGCAGTCCACAGGAATATCTTGCAAGGTAGCGCTTTCTATCAGAATTAGTGGTATTCTTTTGGTTTTGTTGTGCTATAATATATAGATTTTAAGAGAAGTGGACGTACTTTCTGAAGTCATTCTTTCTTGAATCAACGCGCAGGAACAAATTGCAGGGCCAGCCAAAGATTGCCTAAAGGCTGCTAGGCGATTGGGGCGCACACCAAACCTCAACTGTGCCAATCTGGCAATTAAACTGTCCAAAATCAATCCTTATAGGGCTGAAATAGAGTGGTATAAAGCATTGTGCGACCGGTCTGATGATCAGATGGGTTACTACGACTCCTTTAAACAAAGGGGAGCCTCGAAAAGGGACTTCAAAGTCAACTTGAACCGGCACAAGCTGGCTCAGTTTTGGGATAACGTAATAAACTTGTTTGAAAGCAATCAACTCCCCCATGATTTTCACAGACAAGGAAAATGGGTCAATGCTTCCCAGTTCTATAAGCTCCTTGTGGAGCCATTGGATATTGCTGAGTATTATCGAACAGGCATGCATCGTAGCAAGGGGCATTACATTGAACATGGAAGGGAGAGGAGATATCGTATTTTTGATAGGTGGTGGAAAGAGAGAAGTGTTAGAGGGGAAAATTATAAACGGAGCAAGTTTGCAAGTTTGACCCAAGACACATGCTTCTGGGCAAGAGTGGAGGAAGCCAGGGATTTGTTAGATGCTCTTAGAAGCACTAGTGATCCGAGTCATTTGGCTTTGCTTTGGCAGAAGATAGATAGTTTTGCGAGCGATGCAAACGCGTTGGTTGAAACTAAGGAGGTGTCTATAGATGTAGTGGCAAAGAATTCAACCTATTCTTTGTGGCTAAAAGATTATAATGAATTGAAATCACAAAAGGTGCAATTCCGTCCCTTGTTTTTGAGTTTTGTGAATGAGGAAATGGTTCCATAGTTTCCATTGAAAGGCTATGAAGCCATCTGCCAAGCAGGTTTTGTAATGAATATGTAAGATATATTTTGTAGTTTTTGTTACACGAATCAATTTACATAACATTAGGATTCCTGCTGTGTGCCTGTCCCTTTTGCTTTGCAGAAAAATGATTAGAAAACCTTCTGCTGCATGCTCCACCAAATTGAATCAAAGAACAGGTGACATTTAACTAACAGAGATCGTAAAACCCCTTTTCTTTTAAAGGGAAAATAACCGAACAAATGTATCTAAAGGAGAAAATGAAACTATGGTGTTCCAATAAAAACATCCAAGGTTGAATTAGTGATAGAGCTTATACCTTCCCATTTGGAATATCAATGTTTCTAACAGGTCCCTTGAACAATTCCCTTGCATCCAACACCTGCCAAAGCATTATAAAAATCAAACCAGCGACCAAAGCCACCGGCGCATAGTTGAATGTATCCCAGGAAATGGGGTAATAAGTTGGCAGAAGAAAAACTGAACTAACAAATCCACAGAAAGGCAATGAAGTAAAGTGACCTCCTTGCTTTGCCGAGGTAAAATGGGCCCGGCTTTGAAATGCTTCTCGGCCATTACCATTCTTGCAAAGATTGGAACTGCATAGCCTCCAACCCATCCAATTGTACTTGTGGAAGTTATGGCAGTGGAGACTACGTTGACTTTCAAGATAGTGAGTCCAAGAAGAATACAGATGGCTGCACACAGCCACACTGCGTTAGAGGGAACCTTATGCTTTGGGTGGATTTTTCGCCAGATGGACGAAAAGGGAATTCCTTCATCTCTTGATAACGCATACACCTGAAGGAAACAAAGCTACATGCATTAGGTGTGAGATAACAGATCCAATCCTTGCAATTTTTATGTCAAATTTTCTAACAGAAAGAAACGGCTATCATTGTCAAAATGCAATTCTGTAAGATTAGCTTCGAAGCTGTCAAATAGGTTCACTGTGAAGTCTTGACTCTTGATAAAGCTATAGGCCTACAAGGAATCAACCACTTACCACAGTAGCTGCATTGGTGGTGATTGAGAGCCCTCTGAAGAAAAATGAGCCCCATATGGTAAACAGTAAAACGATTGCTACAGCAGAATTATGATGTCTGCCATGGAATGCATCATAGAGTATTTGAGCTGGCACAATTCACCTGCATTCTCATTTCTTGGGTAATAAAGGTAGCCAAAATCCTGAAGAAGAGTTGCAAGTGTAGAATTTAGACTTCAGTTAAATCCCACCAAGAAAATTCTTGAGGGTGGGTCTAAAGTAAATAACTTCTGATAAAGACCACAATATTACAGTGCCCAAGTGGAAAAGAACAGATAAAGGGTACTAAAGAGAGTAAAATAAGTAGGAACTGGAAGGGAAGTTGTAATACTTCACGACTAACAAAATGATCCCAATGCTGAAAGTAAGGGCCAGGATACAAGCCCAGCCAAATATTGAAATGATTCCAATGCTAGAAAGAATCGCAAAATGTACCTTTAGTTTCTTCAGTAAGATGGTCTGCAGCATCGTATCCATATAGGGAATACTGAGTAACAAGGAAAGATAGAATGACTGCGTAAGGTTTGTTTGATATTCCTGTCGACTCGGGTGCCATTTCGAAATGTGTGAGCACATATGAAGCAGATTTTGTCGTTGTCAGTGCCACCAAAGGAAGCATTATAACAATAACCAGTCCTCCAATAACTTACCATAAGAAATCACAATCAATAGTTTTTATTTTTGCACTTGAGAGGAAGGGGAAAAGGAAAAAATATAGCAGTCATACAAAAAGCATTAGATTTTACCCCAACATATGGAAATTACATCGATCAAGGCTATTACTTCTAATGCAAATGTGTTGAGCACTGCCCATATCAACGTGAGGCCAATGTACATGCATAAGAACAACCATTTAGGTGCAAAATATCCTCCATTTTTATTTGTGCCAGTGGATAATAGGATGATACTCTGCAAATTTTGTGAACCAGCATATGCCTTCGAAGTAAAAGAAGTCAACATCTGAATCTCATTCTCTAATGGTGAGAGTCCACTGAAAAGAAAACTACCTGAGTACCGATGCCTGCAACTAGCCCTGTGGTCTCAAGCCAAGCACAACTCCATGATGCAAATTGACCCAATCTGGGGCCAGCTAAATGAGCGGCCCAGAGATAGACAGATCCGGTTCTGTTTAATTTGAAACAAAGAGAATGTTGGATTCCTGAAACTTGCTGCAACGGGTATGCAAATAGTTTAATCAGAGCATGAAACTTTTAGATAACGTATTCAGTTTTGTGTTGAGAGATTACTGCTTGAAATATTCCAGTTAAGGAGATCATTTTCCTCTTAAGAATTGTCACCCATGTATATTCTCTTGGACTAGTAAGCTTTTTGCAGAAGCAGCATTCAATTCACAGATGTAGAATTTGATTTGAGAAAAAATTGCATAAACAACAACTAAAACATAGAATCATTAAGAAGAGACAGGGAATTTTAGAAGGAACAAGCTTGAAAAGAGGAGCAGATCTAAGCCATTGCAATACCAAAAAACCAGGTGAAGAAAGATACAACAACCCATCACCAGACTAGACTTGCAGACCTGCATATAAAAGGCTTGAACCATAAGGAGGAGTAATCCTAGTGAAAAGGGTCATTGTTGAGAATGATATTGCAAGAGTTTTGAACAAAGTCTGCGATATAAAAGGAAAAACACCATAAGTACATCTGCATATATGATGTAAAAGAAAATCTAATAAAATCCCGTCAAAAGGTTAAGATAAAAACATTCCTTCAACAAGAAATAATAAAGAACCACCAGCCACGCACAAAAGAAGAGCAAAACACAATACAGCAAGGGAATCCAGATTCAAGAACAATATCTCTTCTGAGCTCTTGCTTGTATCTTAGTTCATTGTGCCGCTTCTCCCCAGGATCCATTTATTGGACTTGTGTTGCCTCTGGTTGTCTATACTCCTTGGCATCAAGATATTATCTCCAGGAAGTTGGTTCAAAACAAGACAGAACTAGTTATACAAGTGGTTCCCTTCACCGAAGTTTTCAAAAAAAGAGAAGAGAGGGGGGTTGGCTTGTGCTTGCTTTATACCATGAATCTTCGTGGCTTTTAATGTAAGTATTAAGTCCAAGTTTGCTGTTGTCATGCTTGAGTTTTCTATGTTGATTCCCTCCAAACAAATATAATAACAGCCGCATATTCCTTATTCACACGCATCCTAGTATCCAGTTTCACATTTCTCTTTCAATGATTCTTCTATTATATTTATGGGGTATCAAGATGAGTTTCACCATAGAATGGTTCTATTCTATGAAGAAAATAATAGTGGCAACATCTTTACATATCTGAAGACCGGACAGATTTTCTCAAAACATGGAGTGAGATGGCAGGCGGTGGATACATGTGAACACTAGTAGTTTTCTCTTCCAGAAGTTTGACTTCAGTTAACGGACTTAAAGCATTGATCATTCAAACTTTGTGAATGGATATAGTTAGGTAAGGGGACCCATAAAAAAATCCCTGAAAGCTGGGTTCTCAGATTCAAGTCCCACTTGATTAAATATCTTTCATAGTCGAGACTCGATAGATTCGCTTTCGATTGGATTGTTCTTCTCCCATAGAATTTCAATAAACACATGCACTTTCAACTCTTAAGGATTCGATTTATTCCACAACTCGTACACACACGCGCACAAAAACAAGACTTCGTGTTGGCTGCCCCGTTTCACCAGAACCACAAAAGGTCACCTAAAAAGCTGCAACCATGCAAAGACAATCCATCTCAGTATTTGAAACAGATACAATCATCTAGCAGTAGCACCTAAAGTCCCTTGAAGACAGCTGAGTTTATTACATCTCTCCAGCTGCACAATTCACCAAGTTCCCTTGGTGGGATGCTAAGGGCAAACCAAGACTTCAGTCATGGTTTAAAATCAGGGTTAATATCTCAGTCTATGCTTATAGAATGAGGTATTTTTCTATTCTGTCTTTATGTCCATGATTGAGCTAATTTTATCTTTAATATAAATTAACTTTCTAATCCATCCATTTTATAAGAACTGATTGAGTCATTAACCCTTTAAATTATTAGGAAAAGATAAGGTGCATCTTTTTCACAAAGCTTCTTGCGAATTGTTTTCAACATGTCAAAGGCAATATGCAAATATTCTGCTAAGACGGCTTGAGAATGACCTAGCCTGTAGATGGAATGCTCCAAGTTTTCAGAGGTGCCGCCTGAATCTCGCCCAGGTGAAAAAGAAAAATTCAGTTTTGGATGTTGAAACTTCCAGGACCACAAGACTCACATTAAGATCCTCAATCTCAATCTCATTCTAGAACAATTGCCCATAAACTAACTGATCGTGCTACAAATAACAAAGACCAACAGGCATAAGCCTGGGGTATCTCGAAAATAAATAAACAAATTGAACAGCTATAATATCTCTTCAACTTTCCTAAGCTCCTGGGACAACTGACAGCATTCATATCTTTGTAAAGAATGTTTAGATGGGGATATCATATAATGATCATTAGACCTTACCTTGAAAGGAAAGTAAGAGATGATCAATTCTCTGTCATATAGAGCCCTTCCGTGGAAGTTTTATACAGTGTTGCAATGCAACCTGAATATACAAAGCACTCCGTTAAGATGAGATGCTCAAACTTCTGAATTGGGCCAAAACGAAAGCATAATCCCCTTATCGGTAATACAGAAGTTCCAGAAGCTTTATCCATATGACAAAGTGATATTTGGGCTTAGCTACATCGGTATTACACTTGGAATGCACTATAGTTACATGAAATATGCAGAGATAGTGATCAGTCTTCTTCCAGAAAATATCTTCTTGTAATTATAAAAATAAAGGAGCATGATATCCTTTTGTTTGCTAAGAGACTAAAACGACCAATAAAGTACAACTTTTCATAGATCTGTCAACTGAACTTTTTTTCAAAGTGCATACATAAATGTGGGAGCATCTGAATACAGAAGCCTAACTAAAATAAGAAGCCCTGCCAGACTCTCATCTCCCGAATAGGTTGCGGTAATGGACAGCACTGAAATGATGTACTTTTGTTATGTGAAATAAAACAGAAGTCATTCACTTCTGAGTGCTTCATGCAACGCCATTTAGTCAGCCAGCTTTGGTTACCTTAGTTTTGATATAACTGCGGTATGAGGCAAATGCTGGAGTTACCTTAAGCTTTGAAGATTCAAGAGGTCTACTCTATCAAGCACCTGCCCCAAAAGAATGGGCTATAGAATCATGTAACTGGAGCTACATCAAATGAATTAAGCACTTCTTCCAAAATCGTTCTGGTATGAGCTTCAAGAGGGCTCTCTGTCTTGTCCGAGTGGGTAATATTTAAGAGGTAAAGCTTCTTAGAGGACACAAATGCAGTGAGAAGATCTCTTCATCCCTCCCCTAGTACTGTCAACCTTGTATTCAAATTCATACACTTGTAGACCTCCATGGCCTGATCTCTCAGCCACAGAAATAACCTCAGCATCCTTCGTGCTTTCCTGTACCAAAAGAGAACTTATACTTACCAAAGCTTTAAACTTTTTATCCAGCAATCATTCAGTTGAAGATGTGGCAATAAAAGAAAATTCCTGATCACAATGATAAAGATAAACAGGTATTTAACTATTTCTCCCCTCAGACCTATAACACTATCCTCTGAAAATTCAATCTTTTCCCTGAATGTAGAAGCAGGACAAAAGACAACATGAGAAGTATGCGTGTAGGCAGATAACCAAGTTTCAGGGTTAAGCATTTTACCTTTTTCTTTTCAGCTTGAATAAGCTTGTCAGCCAAATTGAGGACTCCCAAATTCACCAAGGCTTGTTAAACGAACTGGGGTCACCACAACACCAATATTGTTACTCCCCTTATTAGCCTCCTCAAACAGCACTGTTGCCCCTGCTTTATCCACCTAATTCACACAAAACTAACCAAACTCTTTCAAAACAGCAACCTTTATACAACACTCACATACTCTGTACTCAAAACTAGTGTGCGTGTGTGTCCACACAGATGTTCTAAGTACCTGAACATAAGAAGAGGGTCTACGGAGAGTGAAACCCTCCTTGGAGTCAGTGTATCTTTCAAGCTCCAATTCTTGAGCCAAAGTGATGTTGTTAGACAAGTTTTGTAATGACCCAGTTATGAGCAGAGCAAGAACTGAAAGGTTCAGGTCTCTTCTACTGCTTGAACGGAAAGCTTCTTGAAGAGGGTGACTGGTGCTTTGTGGGTGGTAATGTTTTGGGGTTGAGAATGAGGTTGAAGGAGACGATGAAGTTGAAATGTTGAAGGTTTTGAGAGAAGAGGGTTTAAGCATGTGGTTCTGTTGGTAAGGATTGTGGTTTGGGAAAGAGAAGGCAAGTTGCAATGCCATTATTAGAACTGGAAATGATAAGGGACATGTTTCCTCCACGCTATATGCTATCTGGTGACTACTTTCTTAAAATATAACAAATAATTTTTTTTTTAAAAAATGGTATAGTATTTATCAAGATCAATATTATTATATTGATTAAATAGCATGCAATATTGTATCAATTAATATATTTGTTTTTTTTAGCTTTGCTCAATTTAAATTCATTATTTTATTTTTTATTTGTTTTTTTTATGATATTTTCATCTCTTTTAATAAGATTTTATTGTTTGATTGTGTACATAGAATGCTTACTTATTAAGTAGCCCACATGTGTTTTCTTCTTATTTTTTGGTGAGTTTATATTTAATATTTTATGTTTTTATATGCTCTTGATTTATAGATTTTTTATATGTTTTTTTTTAGATTTTATAATGTATAAAAGAGGTTGTTCTCATATTTGTATATCCATTAAAATAAAATTAAAAACACTAAAAGAATTAATGCTTTTTTACTTCTAATATTTTATATGATATGATGATTATAATTTACAATACCAAGGAAAAATTAGGGTTAACATCATATGATATCTTAATTATCTAATAATTCCAATTAGGTCACCTTACAATTATATTTTAAATTTAATTAGTGGAAAGTTATTAATTTTTTTAGCTAAAATAACATCAAAATATAAAATTAAAAATCTTATCTTACCATCATATTCAACACAAACCAATACAAATAGTGCATCCTATTTTGATTAAAACTCAGCCTTCTACACTTAATCAACAGTACTTATGGAAATGCTTCATATGTATATAAAGACAAGTTCAAGAATCAATCCAACCCATTCAAGTTATTTTACATGTAAATCATATCCGACTTCGGATTGAAACACTAAACTCATAACCCTAATCTTTCAAAAGGATTTTGGGTTGTATTTACAGGTCTGAGTTCATATTTGCCACCCCTACTCATCTAATGCAAGGAGGAAGTGTGAAGAACTAGTACAAGCAAAACTGGGGGGGGGGGGGGGGCAGAATCTCAATAATCTTGAGTTGCTGCATGTGCTATGGTTGAGAGTTTGGAACCATTAATGTGCTGGGAATTAGCTGCTCACACATTAGCCATTATTGTTCATTGGAATCCTTTTCCATCAAATAAATCAACATGTCATCCACCATACATATACACCTTAAACGTTACAACATGAACAGGATTTTATACCCAATACAGCAAACAAAATTAATAAATTTACTGGAAAGACCACAAACCGATTGAAATGTTAATGGTATACACCATTCTTTGCTTGCTTGATGGCATCTTGAAGTTGCCTCCAAACAAATGTATCGTGCACAATTATATGATACTCACATTGGTGAAATCCTGAGCTAGATATGCCCTCAGAATCTCAAGGGGACTCTTGATCAACAAGTTCCGCTAGTCATTCTATAGGATGGCGCAGCGATGCCAACGAAAAAACTATCATGACGTTTAAATAGAACTTGAAGGCTCATAGCCCCTCTTCATTTCAATCCCCACCTGGAAAAAGAAAGGCAGAATAAACTAGTTCATTGCATTACCAACAACGTGGATCCCTGGGATGCTTGAAAAGGGAAGGGGCAAAATTGCAACTTTTTTTCTTAATGAAAATGTATTCTCATTTTACCTCTTTCTCGTATCATCAGGAGAGAGCAGGGATGCTGAGGGATCCAATGTTCAGTACTCTAGGCAATATCTGTGATAGCCCATAACAAGGATCAATAAAGCCAAGACATGATAACGTGAAGAAAATAGTTCCCAAATTGGTTTCAGAAGACTTCAGCCCATAACAAGGATCAATAAAGCCAAGACATGATAACGTGAAGAAAATAGTTCCCAAATTGGTTTCAGAAGACTTCACCTCTCCTAATCGGGCATTTATCTTTAAAGGCACGATATCATCAGCTCGCGTCACACCTAAATTTACAATTGCTGTAGCAGCACCTGCCTCGTGAGCAGCTCTGTTCGATATCAAAAGCCTTGTCAATTGAAGCTTGAGCAGTCTTAAAAACATCATGCTTCGGTTGCTTCATTGTCAGTTGTGTTTTAGTTGGGTACAATGATAAAGAAAAAGGTTAAAGAAATCCCAGATTCCACTTCAACTTCAAGCATTAATTCCTTGCACACACGAAATTAAGGTTGTCTTGATTCAAGCTATAGTCTTTATCAATATGCATGTGGCAACATTTATTCATCCCTTTGATGGAGTCGACATCAATGTCAACCTTAAATGAACTTATAATGCTTCAGGGTTGAAAATGACCATCGACTTAATTGCAGCCTTCAGAGGATGCAGGCTTACATTCAGTTACTACTGTTCACAGTTATTGATGTATTGTTCACTGCATGGAGACATGCATGGCAGTTATTATCCTCAGTCCTATTCTCATCGTCAATTAATGAATTTTCTTGATTATCAACATTGAGTTTAGATTTTGAGAGACTTCATTTATTTCCAGATCAAAAGGAAGAAAAAGAAACAAAGAAGCTGTAAACTAAGACATAAATTTTCCAGAGACAAAGGTATCTCTGATCATAACCTTGTTACGCAATCAAAATTTGTCATCTCCCGTCATAGAGAAATGAACAAAAAATGCATTTACCTGACAAGTCTAAAAGCAGACATGGTCATTAGAGATGATCCTAGTACAAGGAAAGCATCACAACCTTTTGCAGCGTCCATTGCCTTGTCTGCTCTATCCTTGGGGACATTATCGCCGAAGAAAACAACCTTCAGGATTAGCAGATTACCATGTTCAGAACCAATATTTCAAAAGGTGCTTTACCTGTATGTTTAGCTCAGCTATTGTTGTATCATACATGAGTGCATTTGCTTGAATAAAAATGATTATATGTGTGCTGCATACATGCCCACATTTCATTTTGTGAACTGAAGAAACTGTCATAGCACTCATATATGAATGACCAAATACTGCAACTTCTTTGTTAAATAATTCAAAGTTAATCTATGCAATCAGCAAGTAAGCCTTCCATGATAAGTCATCATTAATATTTCCATCAGAGGTTATAGTAATGAGATTTACAGCAGATGAACTCAAAATATGACCACTTTCTCAAAAAAGAAAAGCCTAAGAACATTTTGTATCATCTATGTGATATTTTTTAGTTATTTCACACCATGAACCTTCTTCTACTGAACAATTCAGAGACAGCTATAAAATAAAATTACTGGATTTTGTAACAACCTATACTAGGCACTTATTGCACAAGTATATGAAATTCAATATGAAAGAAAGACTATAAAATGATGTGCAGAAGCGAATACTTGAAATACTGATAGAAACTCATATTATAATGGCAGATTCACCTTGGGTGCACAGTGTATAAGATATGTATTCGATACATGTACATGAATTCTGCTTTCACATGTATTACCATCTGTTAACAGTGAAATAGCAAAGCAACAATGACATGGTCACAAATATATGCCCCGTCTTAAAACCAAGCATAATGCATGTACTACCTGATATCAGAAAACTTACCAAGTTTACAGACCATCACGTCCATTCAATGATGACTTTCTACGAACATTAGACAATGCCATTCAATGACAACTTTCTATGAACATTAGACAATGCCACTCTTAGTATTTTCAATGCATGTCTACCTTATTTTCAGGACTTAAATTTCCTTTTAACATCTTATAGCACTTGATGAAATCCTGTCATGGAAAACAACAATTTCAACACACTTGGAGTTGTACTCTTCTCTCTCACACACATAAACATGGGACCCACCATGAAAATTATCCACGGACCCCACCTTCATTAAGAAAGGGGAGTACAACCTCAGGTGTATTAAATAATTTCCCTGTATCCTGATATTCCATGTACTTATGGCACTATACCAGTCTTTTATGACCACATGGTTCTGCAACATCTACACAGTTGAAGATACATCAGGTCATCTAGTAACCCAGTAAAAAAGAATGATAACTAAAATATGGATATGGATATTGCTTGCATATATCAATTATAGTAGACATAAGCAGTTACTGAAATAAGAAAAGCAAAAACATTTGTTTTGGAATCAGAATTTAAAAGCCTCCAAAGATATAGCAGCTGAAAATTATAAACCAGTACAAGAAAATATTACATCAGGTTTGAGCACTCCATTGCATTTTGGGCATGCAGGTATGTGGTAATCCGCCTCCCAGAATTTCTCATCAATCTCAATATCACCATCAGGCCTTTGCTTCATGCCAAAGCTCTTCTCCGATCCAGGACTTCCATTATCCAAACTTTCAATTGCTTCTGCCCACTACATAATGATTTTCTCAATCAGCCTTAGCACAACATAAATAACATTCCAGATGAAAAAATGAATTTGCAGCCAGGTTAAAAAAGGATTAAGTAGTTGAAAGAAAAAAGGAAAGAAAGCCATTCAAGGAAAACAGGCAATTCAAAGGTGATTTTTGCATGTAACCTTGCCAACCATTTTGTTTTATTTTTAATGACAAATTACCATTTTACCCTTAATGAGTCCTTTTGCTTCCATTTGACGGTCCTTATTCTTTGATAGCACTACCGAGCTCCGTTCATCTTAAAATTTTAACCAGATTTTATTTAGTATATTTTAAGGTTCCTCATAAAATTTCAGCTTTATCTGATGGTCGAATTTAAAATTATATCCAATAACATAAAACTAGTCAAATTGTGATTTTTCGTTAAATTTTCGAATTTCTCTAAAAATTCTGAAATTTTAACCCAAGCTAAGGAATCATATTAGAAGTCTCCACGCGAATTTTCAGAATTTTCTGATAACCCAATCGAGAGTTACCAATTTTTTTTTCTTTTTGTTCTACATGAAACTATTCAATTTATAATTTTTCGCTCAGAGGTTTTACACATTTTCACATTATTTAAGAAATGCAAAATATTTTCTATGATGGGGTTTTAGCTCCTACTATTCATCCCTTTATATAGGCACCTTTTAAATGGGTATCCTCTCCATCACCTCGCCAATAAAAGGGACGGAAACTGCTCTCTCATCATCCCTGAAAATCCTTTTTGGCATTTGGGAAATATCTTTAAAACCCTTCAAAAGTTTGATTAACTGGATCCCTTATCACAATTTTTATTGGACAGAACCTCAAGTCCCTCGTTCAAGCCCTACATTTTTAGATTCTTATGTTTCCAATCCATGTTCTAACAGCCATTTCTGACAATTGTACTTGATTCTGAGGCCCCAAACCTTTGAAAAAAAGGCATGCCTATGTTAAGACCTCATTTATCTAAAGCCTCTTAACTCTAAAAGTGTACAGCATATACTTATGTCAATCTCTCGGAACTAAAGCTCATTCGTGAAATCCATTTGGCATTTGAGAATTCTCTTTAAACCTCTTTTGAGATTTTAGTAACTGGATACCTTATCACAATTTCTATCAGCTAGAACCTCAATTACCTCATTGAAGCCCTACATTCTTAGATTCATACATTTCCAATCCACATTCTAAAAGCCATTTCTGGCATTTTACTTGAATCTGAGGCTCCTGACCTAATAACAATGGTGTGCCTATGTTAAGACCTCATTTATCTAATTTAGTCATATCTCCAAAAGTGTTCGGCTATACCCGTATGTCATTCTCTCTGAACCGAAACTAGCTCATGAACTCACCTCTTAAGCTTCGATGACATGATGCTGTATAACACATTAGAGTCTGGATATTTCCTACCTAGCAACAGTAAATTGTACAAAACCAACCTTTGGATTGAGGGCCTTCAGTTGATCTTGAAATGAACTCCGCGGAAAGGAAAAGTTGCAATCTAGACAAGTCACAGAGTATACAGTTCCATGTATTTCAAGTGGGTTGCTCCCAGCACGATGGTGCAGTCTGGAACAGTATTTTGATAAAGTTTGTCAATATAGCACTTGTCTATGGCTGCATGAGACCCTCATAGTTTCTCGAAAAAAAGGAGTGGTATGAACAGCTAGTTACCTATCAACATTTTGTGTAATCATAAAATCAATCCGCCCAGCTTTTTCTAAAGATGCCAAAGCAAAATGGGCTGCACTAGGTTCTGCAGCATGAAACCGTCTCCATCCAGCATAGCTCCTAGCCCAATATCGCCTACGTGTTCGACTTGAACGGACAAACTCCTGTTCATAGAGAGATGCAAGTATATGTTAACAATGTAAACTTTTGTTGCATCGGAAAAAAAATTATACCAATCTTTGGAAAGTACAGGGTGAAAATAAAATACAAAAGATTTCCTTGGTAGAAGAAAGAAGTACTGAACAAGCTCCAGCTTCTGTGATAAAAATCTTCTTAATTTTTTTACAACTAAATGGGCTCTAACAATGCTAATCATAGGATCAAGCAACATGTACGAGCTGCATTCCTTTTAGTGAACTAAAATCCAATAGGCATCTAAAATATATACGAGGCAAGTGCCAGTCTAAAAGGAAGATGGTCTCATTGAACAAAAGTTTAGGAGATAATGTATATTCAGTACTGCATTCACTTAACAACTGACTTCCCTCAGCTGCAAACATGAATCTAAATATTCTAAAATAAGATATAGAACTCATCTATTTGCAAATGGCTTCCACATCAATGAATTCAACCTTACATTGAATAAACAGTTTGAATTACTCTAAAATTTTCTCTCATAGCTATTGCATGAAAGAACAAGGGAAAAAAGAACAGACATTGATATAGCTAATCTCTTTTCTGTCATGCCATTATCTCACTGGCAGAGATTAATTGATCCATAAAGTGAAGGATTTAGATTTTTCTATTATGATAATCAACTCAGCAAATTCCCAATCATCTATTCATGAATTGGTCTACATATTTTATTGTCATTTTTGTTCAGAGACTGATACAGTCATCATGTGAGATTAGCTAAGCCCTAGTCAAATTGGGCTGGCAGAAGCTGCTATTTTCTAAAACTTTTAGTCTAAATAGAAGATCATCTATCCTGCCACAGATTGATGCTCTAGCATATTGCTTAATTCCTGGAGAACTGAAGCTTTATTAGAGGACCATTACAGATGGCAATCTTGAAATTTAGTAGCTTTCCTTTGTTTCGGTTCTGATAACCTTGAACATATTTAAACACTTATCAATGTTGAAAAAATGCTGAAGAAACAAGATATCTGACAACGTGCCTTCAGATCACCTGATGGGTAATAGGTCTGAAACCAGAACTGTAGGCTCCATTTGGACTGCAGCAGGATAAAATTCCATATCATTATACATCAGTTTGGCCCCACCAAGAAAATTCAACAAAAATGCTTCTAGAGATAAAACATCACATGTTACCCATAGATTGGATAACCAGTTTGAATTACTACACAATTTTATCTTCTTGGACATAGCCAATGCATAAGCAAATAGAAGGGAAAAAGAAGAAGATCATCATATACTCAACAGAGGGGAAGAGTAGACAACTATAGATCAAAGCAGGCTCCAGCCACTTGTATTAATGTGATCGATGAACCATATGCAATCTTTGCCTTTCCCCACTGATGGCTATCTAATACCAAACATGCAGCCCAGTTCACATGAAGAGCACACGGAAATGAACAATTTACAAAACCATCCACAGTGAAGGAGTTCTTGTGCATCCTAAATATTAATGTGGATGAAGAAAATAAGATTCATCAATGAATCACAACATGCCATGGCATTATACCAGACAAACATGGGCACGAGTTGAGGAGTGAGAGAATAAATTCAATGCAAGCATCAAAAAACTTCAATTCAGCCATCATCAACGATAGTTGCCACAATTCCAAAGCAGAAAGTTATTGACCACTAGCAGCTTGAGCAAACTTGCAAGGAGTTCATTCTGTTATTATTATTACAAATGCACTGCTTACTGATATATTAAAAGTGCAAAAAAACATCTTGTAGATATGATAGACTTGTACGACAGTATTAAGCTTATTGAACAGTATAGAGAAGAGATAAAACCTTCTATAATCAGGAATTCCACATTCTGTACTAATCCCAGCTCCAGTCAAAACCACCAATTTGGTGCTGTACATAGCAAAAATAAATAAAAACATCACATTTTGTTACAAAACAGACATAGCTAATCAAAGAAATGAAACAATTTTGCTCAAAAAAGAAAAAAAAGAAAGAAAAGAAACAGCTTCTTTGAGATTGCTCAAACCTTCGATCAAAAAACTGGTACAAAAGATCAACATCTCTATCACTTGGAGGATCTGAATCAGGAACTGTCTTCTTGTCTTTCAAAATTTTTGAAGAGACTTTTTCTTGGTTTCCAAATGCGTTCCCAGCAGGCAGTGAAATACGGTATGATGTTTGTACAAATCTTACAGCAGAGCCTTGAAAAGAAACAACCCTTTTGCCTCTTCTCAATGGCATACAATTCTTGCTGCTCAATTGAACAGAATCTACGAAAACAAGGTCGGGAACAGTACTTCAAAACCAAGGAATATCAATCATAAGAAAATCCCATTTGAGACAAATGAACGTAAGGCAGTTCTGTGATAAGAGAAAAAAAAAATAACCCAATCAAATTCAATACGAAAAAACAACCCACTTGCCTTTCATTACATTTCCAAGAACCCTTCTTGCAGTTCTTAAAGTCTGCTGCAAATTCAAATGAAAAATTCAAACTTGAAACAAAAAGATTGAAACTTTGATTCTTTGATGATGAGAAAGAGAGAAAGGAAAAAAGAATGAAAAGATAACTTACAAAGAAGTGTGTGTGCAAAAGCATGGTGATTGTGTAAGAAAACTAGTTTGGTCTATTTTTTTTTTTTATTTGCAAGAGAAATTCTTGGTCTTGGAGGGTATTTATGTGGTTGGTCTTAGCATTGGAAGCTCCGGTAATGGAGGTTGATGTTGTGGTTATGTTGTCTTAAAAGTTTTTGTCTATTTGTAACTTGTGTTCTTCCACGTTTATCACTTCTTTGCCGTTTATGTACCTCTGCACTCTGAATTTTCGTCAGTGAGATGAGATTTGCCGATTAATTTTTTTTTTCCTTGCTAAATTGCTGATAGAAAATTTTCTTTACCAAATTGTTTTGATTTTTGAACGTCAACGAAATTTCTTCTTCGAAGGTTCTGTGATTTTTGCAATTCAATTTTTTTCCTTAACAACAGTAAATGGATATCATTAGATTTTTGGCTTCATCATCCGTCCACCATTGAATGTAGGAGTGCTTTGGTGGCTGAATGATGATAGCCAGCTGTGAATACCATTTATTTCCGAAGATAAAATTATTTAATAATATTAATCATTAATAGAATAATAGGATTTACTTAGAACGGAATCGCTTTTTTTAAATATATTAAAATACTATTTTTATTTTTATTTTTAAAATTTATTTTTTAACATAATAATATTAAAATTATACGAAAAGAAAAGAAAACTTCATTTAAAAAAAAAATTAAAACACAAAAATAAAGTGACTCTTAATTATATACTACCACTGTTAGTCCCAAAAAAATAGTGGTGGAGTTCTTCAAAAACTCATTCAAGAATGATATTTGTGTCAAAGATAGAATTATCCAAACGAGAATATGATTACATTTTAATTCATAACAATTTTCATAGTCTTTCTTTCCTTAATTTTAAACAAATTATTTGCAAAATTTTCTCACAGCCATCTCCCCTACAATTCGAATCTAAGAATTATAAAGATCCAAAAAGTTTGGAGTTGGGTTTGAGGTCATATAAAGCACAACCACAGTCCACTTTAAACCTTCCTCTATCAGGCTCCGTTTATTTATTTATGTGATGCGGTGCGGTGAGTTCTGACAGGCTTCCATTACTGAGATATTATTAAAGATACCATCTTTAACTGAAACGGGTGTTTTGATATGAAAAGGGTTTTAAGAATTTACTGCCATTTGTTTGGAAATTTTAGTTTTTGACTGTTTGGGGTTTTGTTCTTCAGTACAGATGGTCTCATATGTTTTTTTAGTGATTTGGACATGTAAAGGTTTCTGCTTTGTTTGTGTAATTCTTAAGTTGATTTCAGTCCTGGTAGTGTAACTAGAAAAGGTCTCTGCAACTGCAATATGAGATGACAAGACTCCTTTTTTATTTGATTTGAGTTGTGATATGTTCTGTTTCGCCAGTTCACATGCACGTAATAACACACATTAACAGACCACGACATGCAGACATTACAGAGATGCCGAGCCACGATGTGCAGTTGTGAAGGGCATGCAAAACCACGATGTGCAGTTGTGTGATGGCAACAGGATTAGCAGAGACCACGACCAGTAGTGGCAAAGTGAAAGACTTAGTCTAATTCCTTTATTTAGTCAATTGTCTGTTGAGTCAGTTATTCTGTTCTAATTTTCAGCATTCTTATTCGGTAGCTATAAATGTTATTTCCTTCCTATCTGTAATGCTATATCTATATATAGCCTCAAGAATTCAGTAAAAGATATACAGTTTATTCTTCTTCAATATTCTTCTCTTCATCCTATCTTCTTCTTGATTCTTAAATTAAACATATCAGTGGTATCAGAGCTGGTTTCAACCATGGACACTCGTGGTAAAACCAATGCAGAATTCCGCAGTGATGTCAATGACATCTTGGCACGACATGAGAACAGTTTCGATCAGGTGAACGCAGCCTTACAAGCAGTGCTGACGGAACTCCAAGCTCTTCGAGCCTCTCGCAACCAAAATAATAACTCCTCTGAAACAAACCCCTTTGCTCGTGACGAATCCTCACAACCACATACTTCTCGTTCAAACACCACAAAAGACTGCTCTCATCACAACCTCAAGTTGTCTTTCCCAAAATTTAATGGTGATGATCCAACGGGATGGATTTACAAGGCAGAGCAATATTTTGAATTTCAAAATATTGCGTTGGATCAACAAGTTCAACTGGCATCATTCCATTTGGAAGGCATTGCCTTACAATGGCACCGGTGGTTGACAAAATTTTGTGGACCACTATCGTGGGAGGAGTTTACTAATGCTATACAACTCCGATTTGGTCCAACCGACTACGAGGATCCCTCAGAGGCTCTGACACGCCTTAAGCAAACCACCACCATTGCAGCTTATCAGGAAGCTTTTGAAAGGCTTTCTCACAGAGTGGACAACTTGCCCGAGAAATTCTTAGTAGGTTGTTTTATTGCAGGACTCAGGGATGACATTCGCATCGATGTGAAAATCAAGCAGCCAGTAACCTTGGCTGATACCATAGGGGTAGCCCGACTAATTGAGGAACGCAACCAGCTACAAAGGAGACCAACTCAACCATTACGTTTCCAACCAACTTATGCAGCAGCAAAAACCTCCTCCAATCCAGTGGCTGGGGTGCTAGGACCTCCACCAAGTCAGCGCCATAACCAAGGTTCCAATAATCCACCAGCAAACTTCCGTAGAATCACCAACCAAGAGGCACGAGAGCGACGAGAGAAAGGATTATGTTATTACTGTGATGAGAAGTTCGTTCCAGGACATCGTTGTGCCAGACCACAATTGTTTATGATTGAAGATTCACCTCAGATGGGGATTGAAGACGTGGAGATCAACCAACCTGATCAGGAACCCTCTGAATTTCTACCTGAAATTTCTTTTCATGCAATTACAGGAACCGAACATCCACAGACCCTACGCGTCCTTGGCAAGTTAAAAAGCAAGAATGTAACAGTGCTGATAGATAGAGGTAGCACTCACAATTTTATTGATCAAGCCTTGGTCTCCAGATTCGGATTACCAGTAACGCAGGGAAAGCAATTACAAGTTATGGTGGCGAATAGAGAAAAGATAGAATGTGCGGGGCAATGTCAGGCACTCACTCTCATCATTCAAGGCCATCCTGTCACCACCGATTACTACATCCTTCCAGTTGCAGCATGCCAGTTGGTATTGGGAGTGCAATGGCTTGCAACTCTCGGTCCAGTCAAGACTGATTACAAGCAACTTACCATGAATTTCAACATTGCAGGAATTTCTCACACATTTCAGGGATTAGAGAGAAACGACATTGAAGCCTTGACAGATAAAGAGCTAAATGGATTGCAAGGTTTGGGATTATTCTTCCAAATAATTCCTTCCAACAGCAACAGCGAACCACAGTCCTATCCACCTGAGATCAGCCAACTTCTAGCTCAATTTTCTCAGGTGTTTGAAAACCCGACTAGCTTACCTCCACAACGGGCACATGACCATCACATTCCATTGCTTCCTACATCGGGACCAGTCACTGTGAGGCCATATCGATATCCTTATTATCAGAAGACTGAAATAGAGAAAATGGTTAAGGAGCTTCTGCAATCTGGTTTGATCAGACCCAGCCACAGTCCGTTTTCCTCCCCAGTTCTATTAGTGAAGAAGGCTGATGGTGCATGGCGATTTTGTGTAGATTATCGGGCACTCAATGACATCACGGTGAAAGATAAGTATCCAATTCCAATAATTGATGAATTATTAGATGAGCTGCATGGCGCTAAATTTTATTCTAAATTGGATTTGCGTTCGGGATATCATCAAATCCGCGTGCATGATGCGGACATTCATAAAACAGCCTTCAGAACTCATGAAGGGCATTATGAATTTATTGTGATGCCATTTGGTCTCACTAATGCGCCCGCAACATTTCAAAGTCTCATGAATGATCTCTTTCGACCCTACCTTCGACACTTTATCTTGGTATTTTTTGATGACATTCTAGTATATTCAAGATCATGGACGGATCATCTCACTCATCTGCAAACTGTTCTACAGATTTTATCAGTTAACAGTTTATTTGCCAAAATGTCCAAGTGCCAATTCGGGGTTTTACGTGTCAGCTACTTGGGCCACATCATTTCTGAGCAAGGAGTAGCGGTTGATCCCGCCAAAATCCAAGCTGTCGTCGACTGGCCACCACCAACAACAGCAAAAGGGGTGCGTGGATTTCTTGGTTTGGCAGGTTACTACCACAAATTTATCCGTCATTTTGGGGGTATAGCAGCACCTCTAAATCGTCTCTTGGGCAAGGATGGTTTTCAGTGGAACAATGTAGCGGAGAAGGCCTTCCAACAGTTGAAGGAAGCACTGACATCCCCGCCAGTCCTACGCCTTCCTGATTTTACTCAGCAATTCGTCATTGAGTGCGATGCTAGTGGCATAGGACTTGGTGCCATTTTGCTTCAACAAAACCAACCGATTGCCTATTTTAGTGAAGCATTGAAAGGGTCAGCCTTATTATTGTCCACATACGAAAAAGAAATGTTGGCGATCGTTAAGGCAATCAAGAAGTGGCGTCCATACTTGTTGGGGAAACCTTTTATAGTTCGCATGGATCACAAAAGCCTCAAATACCTCCTGGAGCAACGAATTACTACACCTGCACAGACACGTTGGCTACCAAAACTGCTGGGTTACGATTACAAAATTGAGTATAAACGTGGACCTGAAAATCAAGGTGCTGATTCATTATCACGTGTAATTGAATTCCAGTTTATATCCATTTCTCAACCACATGCAGATTGGTGGCCACTGCTTCAGAAGGAAGTCCAGCAAGACTCTTTTTATACGGACTTAATGCACAAACATCAACCATCTCAAACCGGCCATCAGTTGCTCCTTCGCGATGGCGTTTGGTTCAAGCGGGACAAAATTTATTTGAGCCCCAGCTCTCCTTTGATTCCACAAATTCTAGATGATTGTCATTCGTCACCTGTGGGAGGACACTTTGGGTTTCATAAGACTCTATCTCGCATCAGACAGAGTTTTTTTTGGTCTAATATGAGGCAGCATGTGAAAGAATTCTTGCAACAGTGTGATATCTGCCAGCGGTATAAAACAGATTGCATGCAGCCGGCAGGATTGCTTCAGCCTCTTCCCATTCCTGCTCAAATCTGGACTGATGTCTCCATGGACTTTATTGAAGGGTTACCATCTTCTACTGGTTATACTGTTATCATGGTCGTAGTTGACAGATTAACCAAATATGCTCACTTTGTTGCCTTGAAACACCCATTTTCTGCTGTCAGTGTGGCCAAGGAATTCGTTGCTAATGTGGTTCGTCTGCATGGGATACCAAATTCCATAGTCAGCGATCGGGACAAGGTGTTTATCAGTGCTTTTTGGCGCACACTATTCAATCTGCAGGGGACCAAATTATGTATGAGTTCAAGTTACCATCCTCAAACGGATGGCCAAACCGAAGTTGTCAATCGGACGTTGGAACAGTATCTACGTTGTTTTGCAGGAGACCAGCCACGCAAATGGGTTGAATGGATTCCCTGGGCTGAATTCAGTTATAATACTTCAATTCATTCCTCCACAAAGATGACCCCCTTTGAAGCTGTTTATGGCATTCCTCCTCCCAACTTACTGACTTATATTCCTGGCACTTCTCGCGTTCAAGCTGTTGATGAATATCTACGTGACAGGGATACCATTCTGCATGATTTGCGCCATAATCTTCAAATGGCCCAAAATAGGATGAAATGCCAAGCAGACCAACACCGGCGTGAGGTAACCTTCAATGTTGGAGATTATGTGTATTTAAAACTTCAGCCCTATCGGCAGACTTCTGTGGCTTTTCGAGCTTCTCTTAAACTCGCCCCACGTTTTTTTGGTCCATACAAAGTGTTGGAAAAGGTCGGGTTGGTGGCTTATAAATTAGCATTACCTCCGGGTTCTCAAATCCATGATGTATTTCATGTCAGTTTATTACGGAAGCATCTGGGTCCAGTTACTCCTACCTCTCCAGACCTTTCCCCTGTCTCGGTTACATCAGTGGTTCTTCCCCAACCTGAAGTTATCTTGGATCGGCGTGTGATACACAAAGGTAACTATCGTCCTAAATCTGAAATTTTGGTGAAATGGGTTGGTGCACCAGCAGAAGACGCTACTTGGGAAAATGAGTGGCGTTTTTCCAAGTCCTATCCCGACTTTTCCCTTGTGGACAAGGTTCTTTAAGGGGTAGGGAATGATATGTTCTGTTTCGCCACTTCACATGCACGTAATGGCACACATTAACAGACCACGACATGCAGACATTACAGAGATGCCGAGCCACGATGTGCAGTTGTGAAGGGCATGCAAAACCACGATGTGCAGTTGTGTGATGGCAACAGGATTAGCAGAGACCACGACCAGTAGTGGCAAAGTGAAAGACTTAGTCTAATTCCTTTATTTAGTCAATTGTCTGTTGAGTCAGTTATTCTGTTCTAATTTTCAGCATTCTTATTCGGTAGCTATAAATGTTATTTCCTTCCTATCTGTAATGCTATATCTATATATAGCCTCAAGAATTCAGTAAAAGATATACAGTTTATTCTTCTTCAATATTCTTCTCTTCATCCTATCTTCTTCTTGATTCTTAAATTAAACATATCAAGTTGTGATGAAGTTATTATAGTCTTTGTATTGGTTATTTTGACCTGTTAAGAATTTGATAATGCTTTAGATTTTGTGGTTGCTGTTAATGTTCATTGATGTGGAAACTTTTGGTCACTAATTTTGTGTTTATTGTTCCAAGGCACCAATTATTGTTTATGGATGAATTACCCTTACAAGTCTTTTACTTTTTAATTGAAACTGCACACGCTGCGACTCGTTCATCCCATTGTCATCAATTGCTCGAAATCCTCTTGATGAAACAGCCTGGGTTTACTTTACAGTAGAGTTTGCTAACTTAGAACTGCAATTTTATTGGTCAATCTGATGTTTCTAGAATCTCATGTGATTTCAGACCTTTCCCTGTTGCACAGTTCCCTCGTGACAGCAATTACATGGAAATTGACAGATTTTTGGTTCACATCTGATGCTTTAAATTAATTTGTTAAAAACTTGATATCAGACTGTAAAGTTTTGAGGCCTGGATGGCACTAGCTACGCCTCTTGTAATTCTGGCCTACCCTATTTCAATGTACATCGAGTTAAGATTTTCCTTTTTCATAATTTTTTAGAATAAACTTTTCATTTTGGCAGTGGGAAAAATTTTGTTGCAAGAGTAGAATGATTATTAGTTGAGTGTACAAATAGCTTATGTCTCGTCTCTTAGAAAAGCAATTCTCCTGCAATTTCAGATCTTGATAACTCAAGTGGGTATTCAAACTCGTCTTTGACTGTCTATTAGAGAGCTTAGCCCATGATACTTTTCTTAATTACACAGGTTTGACACAAGTCACAGCTTTAAGTTAGTCCTTGTGCTTCACAGGAGTTAGTAGTTTGTTAACCAGTCAGGCATTCTATTTTTCTTGATGAACAAACTTCAGAGATGTGGCTTTTTCTTCTCATAATCCAACTCGGGTTTATTTTTTTAATTATGTAAGTCTTTTTTGTTTCTATACCTATGATTTTATTCGCTTTTGATTTGCAGACACAGATGGTTATTCCTCCTCCGGTTAGACTGCCTAGAGTTACTCAATTTCTGAAGCCCTATGTTCTGAAGATGCATTTCGCAAACAACTATGTTAGTGCCCAAGTGTTCCACTCTCCATCGGCCACAGTAGCATCTTCGGCAAGCTCACAGGAGAAGGGCCTGAGATCAACCATGGAAAATGCCTGAGATGTGCAGCTGCTGCCAAGATTGGCAAGATACTAGGAGAGCGCCTGCCGCTCAAGGATATACCTGCTGTTACTGTTTTCCTGAAGAGAAAATGAATATCATGGAAAGGTGAAAGCTGTAATTGAATCCTTAGGAGAAATCGGTGTCAAACTTGTATGAATTATGGATAAGACAGTGTTACTGGGTTTGGTTGTTGAACTGTAGTTCTAGGGATCACTGTCCTTGTCAGGAGGGATTACTTGGGAGAAAACAACGGAAAATGCATGGATGGCTTCTTTAATTGCTAAAGAACCAAGCTCCATCCATGCTTTCTTAACTAGTTATTTGCAGACGCAAATAAAAACCTGAAGGTAATTTTATTGATTAAATCTAAAGATGTCAATCTGGTAGCAATGCCATGGTGATGAATGGAAGTACTATTGCAAATGTGCACCGATTGGAAGGAAGTCTACGCACAGCTAGCAAAAATGAGGGGCAAAGCCACCCCGAGGTGAAAAGCCAGGGTGATTCTTCCATGACTTGGAAGGCAAACTCTAACAGCACCATGACTAAGATAGAAACAGTGAACCCAGCACTGTATTGAGAGCTTCACCATCTTTTCTTCTGTCGCGTCCAATTACGCTAGGAGAATGCTTATGCTATAAAAGAAGAAAAGGGGAACAAATACGATGCTCTGAAATACAAAGTTGGAGTTAATTCAAGTCGCTGGAGCAATTGGAGTTTGTTTTCCATTTATTTTGCAATTGATCTATCAGAAGATGCATTCCTCCATGGGGAGAAAGCGTATGCAGGTTGATTCTGTTGCTATACAGAGTAGTTCCTATCATGCAAAGTCTACCAAGTTATTGCTGCTGTGATATGGTGAATCACACAAACGTTACGAGACATGCTTGATTTGTTGTTTATGTTTTATCTTGAAAACCAATTTTGATCTTACGTGCTAGCTGTTCTCCCGTTTATGTTATAAGATGATCTCAACGCAATTCATATATTATTTAGAATTATAATTTATATTTAAATTAATTTATTAAAGAATTTAATAAATCACATATATATAAAAATTATTAGTAAGAAATTAAAATAAAATAATTAATCAAATATGACTTGATTGTAAATAAATTTTAAAAATTAAATACCATAATGTAATTAATATAGAAAATTACAATTCTAAACCTATAAACAATCAAGTAAAGATTTAATTGAAAAGTTTTCTAAAATTAGCCTAAAATAATATGTGATATTATTTAAGAGGTAAATTAATATTTTATAATTTATAAGGTTTTTAGAGTTTTCTATAAATAAAAAGCTATGATTCTTATTTTCTAAAATACGTAGAGTACAATAAAAATGCCTAAACCATAAAATAAAATAAAAAGCTAGCACTTAAAGGGATGAGATTTTTTACTAATAATTTGTGTGGATTACCGTTATAAATTGAATATTTAAACAACATATAGTTTGCAATAACACAGCCTTAAAGCAATTACTCAAAGCTGAAAAAAATATTTTATCTTTAAATAATTTTCGTATAAACTTTAAATAACCCTAGATCTATCAAATGGGGTACTTGGAACTCTAAAAAAAATTATTAAATCTGAAAACTCAATGACCCAACACTAGCTAAAAATTTCATAAAAGCATAATATTTATAATTTCTTATAAGAACACATCCTTTATAGAACTTAGCTTCTGCAGTGTCTTCTTGTTTTCTGGTCTTTGCCGCCTAATAATTTTATTCCGTAGATTTTTCAGGTGTGACTTTCAGCTTGTTCATTTTATAGTCCAAATCTAGTTGGTTACGTAGTTATTTTAATCCTTGTTTCATCACGAGTCCAATTTTTTTTTTTTAATATATATATATATAGACTTTTATGATGTATTTTTGTATATAAAAAAATAAAGAGGGATTAAAAAAACAATTCACAATAATTTGTTTATTGATGAACAATAGAGTGAAAAACAATATTTTCCCCATGACTTTCAGATTATTACTTAGTAATCCCTACATAACGGTGGGGTTATAATGTCATCAATCTCCTACGCATTCATCATTTACTTGTAAAAGCCTTTGCAGCCAACAAAAGAAGAACCTGTCCTCTGTAGTCCTTCTAGGTTCTCTTTATCTTCTCATATTCCAAAAATAACAGAATTTTTACGGGTAATTACGTGGTTGGTGAAATGATAGATGCCAAAAGATGAAAATATGCTTCCATTAAGATGTGTATATATGGTCAACATTCAGGACAGATGGATAGTGACAATCCCTTCAATCAGTCCTATTCTGGGGCTAAGGCTTTGGATTACAGCAGCTGGCTGGAGACATTTTCTCCATAAACCAAAAAAGCTTTCCAAGTCACCATCTTTCCTTCTCTTTCTTCAACCAGCAACAGAAACTTTTCTGCATCCCTTTTTCCTGCTGTAGAAACCCCATTTTGGTTGCCTTTTCAGGTTCTTTAAAAGCATCAGAAGCCAGTGAGTGTTCCAGAGGAATATAATTCAGCTGCGTTTTTTACCATCAGGTTCTTCAACACAATATCAGATCTTGCCAATATCGGGACCATTGATCAGTTTTTGAGAAAGTCTTCTGATAAGGTAACATGTAACATTTTGTTTCATGTTATGAACAATAGTTTTGTATGTAATCCAAAAGAGGCAGAAAATACGTTGGTAGGGCAGGATAGAATGGGATCACAGCTTTTCTTGCATTAGCATTCGTTCTTATGCCTGTGAAATCATAGTTTCGCTTCCATTTGAATATTTACATAACAATGTCTTTCCAATATCCATTGAGAAACTCCTCAGTGGGAGCTTCCTTCTCATCTGCACCCCCAGAAAAAATATCAGAAGATCCATCGACAAATAAAACTCCTCAGAGTACTGTCACGTGCGCCTACCATGCTTATGTTGCAGGTTATTGGCGTACTATCACAGTTTTTTGGTGCAAGAACCTTATGAATCACACCCTCAACCTCATTATCAATAATCTTGAAGGTGAAGTTTGTTACAGTTGCAAGATTGACCTTAAGCCTTGGCTTTTTTGGAGCAAAAAAGGGGGTAAGTCTTTTGAGCTTGAAGGGTGCCAAGTAGATATACATTGGGATTTCCGATCAGCTAAATTTTCCGGGAGTCCTGAGCCGGCTAGCGATTATTATGTTGCTATAGTTTCAGATGAAGAGGTTGTTTTATTGTTGGGAGATTACAAGAAAAAGGCTTATAAGAGAACGAAAGCAAGACCGGCTCTTGTTGAGGCTATCCTATATTTGAAGAAGGAAAATGTATTTCACAGGAAAACCTTCTCAACCAGAGCTAAATTCGACGAAAGGAAAAATGAGCATGATATTATTGTAGAGAGTTCAACAGGAGGATCAAGAGACCCTGAGATGTGGATTAGCATAGATGGAATCGTTGTGATTCATGTTATGAATTTACAGTGGAAATTCAGAGGGAACCAAACTGTGATGTTGAGCAGGCAACCAGTGCAAGTGTTCTGGGATGTCCATGATTGGCTGTTTAGTACCCCTGGCACTGGCCATGGCTTGTTCATATTCAAACCAGGGGTTCCAGAACCAGAAGATGACAAGGATGGCAGCAGTTATGGTGGGCTGAGTGATACTAGTGATGGGAGTATGTACTTTTCTACCAGGAGTATCTCAGCAACAGCAGAATTCTGCCTTTTCCTTTATGCCTGGAAGATTGAGTAAGGTTTGTAGTATTCTATGGAAATGGCTAAGTGCATCATACGCAGGCATTCTTATGGCTAGAACTTTCCCTGCCAGTAGAAATATAACCTGTAAAGTTAGTTATCGGTTATCTCCCTGGTCTGAGCCCTTCATGGATGTATATCAGATCCATTACATTTTCCATTTCCATTGTGGAAGCATAGTTGATAATGTCAACTGTAGTTTTGTCCAGTACAATTCTTTACATAGATCTTGAATTCATTTATTCCTCAAATTAATCTTTTACTTTACTGGAGTAACTTGTGCAATAGACGCAATTCCAGATCCATGGGTTCATAGCTCTAACCAGGCAACATTTTTCAGGGAATCAACAGGTCTCATGATCTGTGCAGCAACTTTTCATATTTCCATTAGTTCATTCAAAGCCTCCAGTAATAAAAGAAGTTATCGCCAACGAGCTTGTAGGTCAACCAGCTTCCATTTCCCCCTTCCCCCTAGAGATATCAGGTTTGAGCCTGTCACTTGTCAACCCAAAAATATTAAAAATTATTCAATAAGCTACATCACTCAGGATATTGCTTCCCCTTCAGTTATAGTTAATATAAAGCATTCAAGATAGAAATCACATAAAAATCTGAAGCGTTCCTTTGGAGGGTATTATTAAACACTAAAGAGAATAAGAGCATCTGAGTGCTTGTTTCAAGACCACGCCAATCATCCTCGAACACAGATGGGTTTTGTTGCAGGGTTTGGTGCTCAACACAGATATCTGAATATCCCACTGCAAACGGACAGTCCTTCTTGTACATAAATATATCAGGATCAGAGGGTAAATGGCTTGGCATTTGGCAAAGTCAAGTAAACAGATCATCTATTTAGGCAATTCACACAACTTTTAACTTAAGCAGGAACAATCATAAGCATCAATATACCGAGGAGCTTGAGTATTTTTGTTGAACATATGCTGTCTTTAAAATTCACCTGCACTTGTAGTATGGACATTCATGCAGACGCAAGCTAAACTTTTAATCAATGCCATTATGCAATCCAGTCAAATCCATGTTGTTCTTGCAAAGAACCAGAAAAGAGATTATCAATAGGATTGAAATTCTTCGATTTATTTCATTTGGTTGGAGGTGGATTTTTATAGGCTCACCTTCGAACTTTTGTTAAATGTTATTGCATTAGTCAATAATGAGGTTGCGGATCCCAATATCCTGGGAAATTAAGGAGGATGGGCATGATGAGCAGCAGAAATGCGAAGCTGTGTTAGAGCTTGCTTCAGATAGAAATTAAGGCCAGCAGCGATGGAAATCGAAACAAGATTCAGACACATCTTTGAGGTCTGTCCCTCACCAACCCTATAATGCAGACACAGGCGCAGGCTAGCCAAAATGTACTGAGCTTGCTTCAGATGGTTAAGAATTTAAGCAGCTAGAACCATTCATTTTCCACTCTCATGATGCCCCGTCCTAATCTTTCTTTAGACAAATAAACGAGCATCAGATATGGTCAAGAAAGCTCTCTTCTTCCTTTATGAACCGACAAAGCAATGACATTTTTGAGAAAACCTGATAATGGTAGTATTCAAGCGTGATGTAGTTTATTTATTTATATATGAGCTTCATAATTTAAACCTTCTATTTGCATATAATTCTTAGTTTGATACATGCTCTATTATCTTGTTTTATGTTTTTTGTATTTATATTTTTAAATATAATATAGAAGTGGAGTTATTTTGACCTTTTCAATAAGTAAAGATTTATCTAGTCAAATTATTTGTAAAAGGTTTTATTTGATCAAAGTTTAAACATTTAGGGACTGGAAAAAATATTTTTATTAGTTTATTTGATATTGAAAGGGGGAAATTGACATAATAAAAACCTTGAGAGAAACATCTGAATTCATCCCAAACCTTAGGGAGATAAATTGAAATTAACTCAAATTTAAATGGCTGGGATTACATTCATCCGTCCATTGACTTCGGGTTAAGCCCACAGCCACTCAACTCGGCACCTCTTGGGCGTTTTCTTCACCCTTGATCTTGTTGTCAAGAGCTTGCAAACAAACAGTGTAAGTTGTTATCATTTGCTTTGTCTTCGAATCCCACTATTCTTTTTTCCATTCTTACATCTTCCTTTGATTTGTTAGTTTCAATGTTGTTTCTTTTCTGTTCATGGAAATGTCTGGTTTCTTTCGAGTCTTTAGGAATTCTTATCAGTTTCCGACCATTTTGTTGGATTCTTTCACAAAACACGGTTGTGGCTCTCTTAATAGTTTGCTTAGCTGATTGATGTTCAGCAGAACGCAAGAAAATGCAATGTAAAAATTGGTGGTGATCCATTGACACAAATTCTTGCCATGAACAACTAATTTTGAGTATTGCGATAAGAAACTTGCATGTACTTGTGAAAATTGCATGATTGAGAGGCTTCTTGAAGGATCAGTTTCATCATGGTTTTATAACTACAATTTTATTCTGTCAGTCATTGATTTTTTTGGTAGTCAGGTTGTTGCCAATGGCTGCTGAAAGAAAGAGATTATTCATTACGAATGGAAGCTTGTTGCAAGAGAAGTTAATCTCCTCGAGTAATGGTAGATATTATCCCTTCCATAACTTCTCAATTGAAGAGCTTGAGAAAGCAACAAACAACTACGCTCCTCATTGCTTTCTTAGCTATAATCTCCTTGGTACATGGTACAAAGGTTCTCTTGATGGCCGAGTTCTCTCTATTTGCATACCTCGCTATCCAAATGTTCAGGCATCGCGTAATCAGATTATTAATGAGATTGTGAATGATGTTGCAATAGCAGCTCAGTTGAGTAGGCAGAGAAATTTTTTGAGGCTTATAGGATGTTGTCTTGAGACCCCAGTTCCGCTTTTAGTTTATGAATCTGTCAAACGAGGAAATGTCTCCGAGCAGATTCATGTCACTGGAGAGTTTCACTCTCAGCCTATGACATGGAAATGCAGGTTAAAGATTGCAAGGGAAATCGCTCATGCAGTGTCTTATCTTCATACGGCATTCTCAAGACCTATCGTTCATAGAGGTATAAATCCCTTAAATATTTTCCTGGATGATTATAATGTTGCCAAATTGTCAAATTTCTCGCAATCCTTGTACATCTGTGAAGATGAAATAATCAAGACTGACAGAATCATAGGGACGCTAGGATATCTGCCCCCTGAGTATTTAGAACATGGTGAAATAACAGAGAAATTCGATGTGTACAGCTTTGGTACTCTACTACTTGAGCTTCTAACAGGGCGTCGGCCCTACAATCTTATTGCTAGAAGAGCAGGCTATTTTCGTTTTTGGATGAATAGAATGGAAGGTCATTTTGCAGGGAATTGCCTCAAATATCATGTTAAATGCCATAGCATTAATGAGGTAGTGGACTATAGAATTCTTGCAGGAGGAGGGATTAATGAGCAACAACAATGGCAAGCTGCAGTGGAGCTTGCTCTCAAATGCCTGGAGACAAGTAAAGATAAGAGACCGGCTATGGAAGAAGTTACAAAAATACTTTGGCAAATTGAAAGGTTTGTCTCTTCACAACCTTCTCCATTGAAATTCTCATATTTGTAACTTGCGAGTTCTGAATCTCTTAGTTATTCTCTTTGCAAACCATCAAATGTTGTCTGTGTTCTCATATCCTGATTTTTCCACAAGGAACTGGGTTTTTTTGGAATTTTTCCATTTGCATAAGATACTGATGCTTGCCACTCTTTGTTCCTTGGTTTGGATAATTCTTCAGTTGTCTTTAACTTGTTTGCTCCTCAGGTCCCTGGCAACATTCCCAGAAAGACATAGCTCAGTCTATGACGATGGAAGGATATTTATGGAGGAAATGATTGCTTCTTATGAGGGCAGGTGCCATGTTCTCCAAAGTTTCTCTGGCGAAGAGCTAAAAAAGATGACAAACAATTATCATCCTGATTACATTTTCTGCTGTAGCAACATTGGCATATGGTACAAAGGTAATACAGAAAATGGAAATATATCCATGTACAAGATTAGTAATGTGAATTGGTGTGAGCATGTCAAGAATGAATTCAAGTTTGCTGCAGAGTTGAGTTCTCATAAGAATGTCTTGAAACTCTTAGGATACTGCCTTGAGACCTCAATTCCAACTCTAGTTTATGAATCCACGGGGAATGGAACACTTTTTGATGAAATTCACTTCCATCCTGCACCTTTTTCTTTTCACATTAGGTTAGTAATAGCAAGACAGATAGCTGATCTAGTTGCATATCTCCACACGGAACTCTCTATACCCATTATCAGCAAGAACATAAAATCTGCAAATATTTTCCTGGATAAACATCATATTCCCAAGCTTTCCAATTTTTCACAATCTGTTCAAATCATTGACGGTGAAGCATTCCCAACAAATCAAATTGAGGGGACCAAGGGATATATGTCCCCTGAGTATATAACTGAAGGTATAGTCACTCAGGAATTTGATGTATACAACTTCGGTGTGCTTCTGTTTGAGCTTTTGATAGGATTGAGACTCTTTGATCTATTTCATTTGGTTGATAAGGAAGGTGGATTATTATTGGATCACCTTCAAAATTTTGTTAAATGGCATAGCATTAATGAGGTTGTGGATCCCAAGATTCCAAAAAACGAAGAAGGGCACGATGAGCAGCAGAAGTGGGAGGTTGTGTTAGAGCTGGCATTCAGATGCATGGTGACTGCAAAGGAGGAAAGGCCAAAGATGGTAGAAGTTGCAACTGAACTCAACAAACTTTAGAGGTATATTTCTCAGTCTCCTTGAGTTAACAATGGTTTATGATAATTGTATATCATTGAAACCAGAAAATTCGTTTTCCACACTCATATCTCACAATCTAACCCTATGGTTTATCATAGTCGTTTGCTTCATGACACACATCAGGGGGTTTGATTGTATATGGATATAACATGCATACATCCACATCCACATACAGAAGCACATATACTCATCTTAAAATCCTAAGGCCTTGTAATTCTGTCTATCCAATGAGTCATATTATATATTTGGTGCGTAGGTCATTCAATTCAGTACTGTCACAGCAAGAGAGACATTAGCCTCAGAGTGCGGAAAGCTGTAAATGGAGGAGTTGATTGCTTCCTACTATAAGGGGCATGATTATCCAGGGCTTATCTGCAGAAGAGGATGGTGACAAACAGTTATGATCCTTACAGTTTCTGTTGAAGCAACATTGGCATGTGGTACAAAGTTAATATGGGAAACACAATCGTTACTCTGTGCAAGATTAATAGTAATAATTGGAGTAAGCATGTCAGGAATGAATGTAAGATTGCTGGCAAGTTGGTTGCTCAAACAGTTTCTTGAAGCTCTTAGAATGCTGGCTTGAAATTAATTTCCAGCTCTGCTATATGAATATGCCGAGAATGGAACATTCTCTCAACAGAATCACTTCCTTTCAGTAACTTTGCCTCTGTATAGAAGGCCGAAGAATGTGAAGCAGGTAGCAGATGAACTTGAGAATCTCAACGCTACATCTCTGGACCTCAAAAATTATATTTGAAGGTGAGACAGTTACGTTTGAAATGCAAAAGCGTTTAGAGCTTGCATAAAAATGAATGGAGACAACAGAGGAAAAGGTCAACCATGGTTGAAGTCGCAGAACTTCAAGCAATCTTTAACATTGATTCAAACTAAATTAAAAGCCACTTAAAAACTGGTCAGGCATAAATGTTTGGGAGAATTATAGGTCATCTCCTATATCTCACAAAGCATTGCTAGCTTAGCTAACTTTCAAAATGAATCTCCTTTTCCACGCTCTCATGCTATTTTCCTACCCCAGTCTCTCTGAGAGGGCTAGAAAAAGGGAGCGCCTTAACCCCCGGCCAATAAAAGCTGTATTTATAAACAAGAGCTACGGTCTATTAAACCAAGAGGATTGTGAATTTGGGGCTATTTGCGGGAGGTGTGGTAGTTACAAAGACAGGGCAGGGACTCCCATCCTGTGCTCTTTTTAGAGGCCTTTTTTGTCTCTGCTTTCTGGGTTTTTTTTCTCTTTTGGCAGGCCTAGAAGCTAGGTAAGATAACTTTGCAAGCCTTTCAGCTGATTAGGCAAATCTCGAAGTGAGCATTGATTAAATTGACATGAGATGGCAAAACTCTCCAACTGGACTAGTCCTGACAATATAACTTCTCACCAAGATTCTTAAAATCCTGGCCGGAACGTTGACGTACCCACCATTGCACTTACAAGATCCCTAGTTTATACATGAAGTTCCCAACTCGATCTCATTTCTACTTCGGACTTAGCTTGCACAGCACAAGCCTCTCAGCTTTTATGTAATCCAACAATGGTGGGTGATCATTTTTTCACTATGATCAGAATGAATTGACAGATAAATCATTGGACGATTTTATTTATCCAATCAACTGTTCATGTGGTTCTTTTAGTAACAGTGAGTTCATAATATGAAATCTCACAGTAGCTCTTCTTTTTCCAAGAAACAGAATGCCAAAACCAACAAAGCAATATTTACCATATTTAACTGAGTAAATTATTACTCCAATACTAAAGCAATATACTCCAACTCATGATGCCGTAAACTAAATCAAGAGGAAGGGCGGGTAGAAAGTTTGGGCCATTAATTCATATTGCTGGGAGAGGCCTCCGAACAAAAGGGTTTGCACTGTCATTAAGCTAGTAATTGTGCTGCAGCGCTTGGGGTTTCCGAGATGCCATTTGCACACCGTGACCTACAGAAAATCAACCAACCCCCAGCAAATCTAAAAGGAAAAAAAAAAACATATCTACAAACGCCATTCCAGTTTCTTGAAACCAAGACCAAAACAAAACATCCTAATATCCTGGACTACCATTCATTAGCAATCAACAAAAGTATCCATGTCAATTGATGCCCTACGAATGACCAAGTGCCTTGTCAATTTCTTCCACATGATCTCGAAGCATGTTCCACTGAGAATGAACAAAATTATGTTAAAATGACTAAATTGCTTCCAAATCCATAAACCATTAGAAAGATGCCAAAGACAGCATTAAGTTTGAGAGATGTACCTGCTCCCGCGATAATGTAATACCTGGAATTAAACACATGTCCATAGTTGTCAGGAACATTAGAAGGTGTAAAAGTAGAAAAGATAACAAGGAAGAGGAGGGATCCATTTTCCCATTCCCCAACCTAGGAGCTTAAAAGCTCAGACATCCACACCAAATTCTACTCTTTAACTCTCAGGCTTGTAGAACAAGACCAATCTATACATGCAAAACAAGTGATGCACTGTTTACAAACGGCTAAAGATCTTCAGGGGAGAAGTTACAACAGGAAAAATGCACATATACCAGCATAAAAAATGTCCTACTCGTCATAACAAATTAGCCAAGCAACATCATTCAGAAACCTAGAGCTCCATTATTCAATATGCATATCGGTCATTTTAAGGCTCCTGAAAGATTAAAAGGCTTGCAAGAAAATCAACATGGAGATTATAAACAACATAAATGAAAGCAAAAGAGAAAGCTCTGATTAATATCACTAATTGTAAAAGATTTCAAGATCTCTTATTTACTGAAAAGAGGGAGAAAGGGATCCATATGGCTTTCACTATTTAATCACTCAGTGGATATAGCAAGGAAGTGAGTTTATTTTCTATATTCTGAAGGAGAAATTTGGTGAAGTTCACCACTGGCATCAATGAGTTAGTAAAAAACATCGGTTGTAGCTTTAGTCCCACAAATTGTTGTTTCTTTATCTCCAATTCTAACTAAAAAAAAAAAACCCCAACATGTGTTGACTAGAAGGACTCAATTCAGGTGTGCAATCAGAAGATTGCAATAACAAATTTCTTTTTAATCGATTGCCTGAGCAATGCTGGAAGAAACAAAATTGTTCCATTTGAAACTATTGGTTGAGGCATGTATATGTGTTCACCTATTTGGTTTCCCGGACAATCATCATGTGGCTCATCTCTGAAGAGAACGGAAAAAAAGGTTCCTATACATGCCCATGTCCTATCACAAAAAAAAATATAAAAAAATGCTTTTCCTTGATACTAGAGAGAAAAATGCCAATGGGCAATTTGCTGACTAGCTTTGTACAACTCGAAAAACAATGGGAATTGCCATCCTTAAATCAAACTAGTGATCTAAGTCAAGAGGCCTCCTGTCTAGCCAGGTTACAGCCCACGACCCAAAGTAGCAGCTAGCAAGCTTATTAACGCTTAACCTTGCATAAGCCAAAAAGATCACCTATTCAACCTAAAGGCAACTCACAAACTTTCTCAAAGCAAGTCCAAAGAAATTTGTTAACTTGTCAAGGCCTTCTCCTGAAAAAGTTCACCCAAGTCTAAGCATCCAGCTCAATATTTAAATCACCTGACATGTTCCATTCCATGCAACATTTGCAGCTCTGTACAGGCATACACTGATGCCCATAAGATTCTTGTCCAGAATCAACACAGAAACAAGCAAATGCTGTATTCAGCCTCTTTCTTACAGAAGTACAGTGATGTACCAAGTTTTCCCCCTGTTTTGATAATTATCAATTACAAAACCTCACCCCAAGTAACATCCCAAGCAAAAATGAACACTCTAGAATGAAATTTGGTCTTCCAAACGGCTCTCCAAGAGAAGCCACTCTTCCTCCCATTACGATGAACCTTCTGAAAAGGTAGAGCATGAAGAGAATTCACATCAAAATTACCGGTATTCAATGATCCCTTACTCATCTGTGATCATGTGAATATCTATCCATCTCAGCCTCGACTAATGAAAAGCCTCAAGTTCTCAACCGTGCATGTTTCTAAGAGACAATATTCCAAGAAATATCGTCATTGTTGTATGTAAACAAGAACTTCGAGCACAATCTTTATCCCCAGCCTCAGCCATCTAAAAGGTTTGGGAACAAGACTTGAGACAGGAATTTTGACACTGATATCATGCTTGAAAGGTGCAGAATCCATTTTAGCTCCTTCAAAATCATAAAAGGAAAAAAATATTCCTCCCAGCCTCTTCAAACTAAATGCCATCTTTATGTTTTCCTAGATATACAGGAGTGGCTACACTATTGAATCCAATCATTTCCACCTTAAACACAATAGCACATCACATCCAATTCTACAGAAATTCATAGATTTTCTTTATCAAACTGATCCATACATTAGTAAAGACAGGTAAAGAGCAAACAAACACCTTCTCTCAATTTCCAGTCTTCTTGTCCATGAACTAAACAATGATACTTCAAAAACCAAATGAAACTACCCTAGTTACTTTTCCTCGACTTCGTTGACAGTAGTATTTTACTTCAAAACCTAGATATACCGCACCCTAAAATTACACTTTATGATAATCCCCAACTTCACAAACCCTAATAAGTTTTCTCCTTTTCTTTCACAAGTAGAACCCAGCAAAAAAAAAAAAGCATATACACAGACATCTAATCTTAAAACCCTATAACAAAAGAACTCACCCCAAAGAAACACCACAAACAAACACAAACAAAATATACAAAAAGAGGAGGTGAAAAAATTAAACCTTTTTTGCCAGGGAGAAGATTGCCATCTTTGGGATAAAACTCACGGATATCAACATTGATCTTTCCTCTCTAGTTCCTCACTGTCACTCTCCTATTCCTCCCTATCTGCACAAAACAAAAGGAACCCGTCATTATTTTCAAAGCCCTAAACACGTAACACAAATATACCAAAAGGGTAGAGACCTACTTCACAAACAACGATGTCATCAGAATTATCAGAGGAGTTGTCAGGCTTGGCAGATTTCTTAGCCGGCGGTTGTTGTTGAGCAAGGTTGTCATCAGCCCCGCCCTCTCCCTCCTCCCTTGCCGCTGCTGCTCTCTTTCCTCCTCTTCCTGACATTTCTCTGATTTCACACACTCTCTCTGTCTTTCTTACAGAGCAGCAAAGAATACTCTACTTCTGATGTCTCTTCACTCTTGGCCTTCTTTGAAAGGGGTAGGGTTGGTCTTTGAATGGCGCGTGGAGTTTGAAATAGTGAATTATTTTGGGCTTCTGGCTCTCATAGCCCACATTTAACCTACAAGATTTTGTTTCCATTAATGTATTGTAGAGATGATGATCTTCTTCTTCTTCTTCTTCTTCTGTTCTTGGGATCATTAGCAAGTCCACACCTGTATGGTATGATATTTGAACTTTGACGACTGATACAAGTTTAACAAATACAAGAAATTTGACGCAAACTAAAGAAAATAAAGAAATGCAGCCATACCCCCTTATCCAAACTAATAATTAAATTGAATTCATAAAAGACTCGAATCTACTTTATTGAAGGAAACTAGCAAATACGTAAAGACTTTGCTCACTCGTATACTCTTTATGCATGCGAGATAATATATATTGCTTTGATTGAGTCTGCAATATTCATCATATATGTTTTGTAATATCTCATTTTACTCACTACTCTCTTAAGCTAGTTGTTTAATCACGGGAATAGAAAATCTTATTTACGACATATAATATTAATAATATATTTTTTATTTTTTTAAAATTTATTTTTGAATTTAACGTATTAAAATAATTAAAAAATATTTTTTAATAAAAATATTTTTTTAATAAAATCAGGTTGGCCCTTAACCCCACACTATGTGTTCCACTTTATCTAACTAACTAGTTTAATAATTAATATGTTCGAATATGTTTCCTTAACTATAGGGTAAATATCTCAATTTGTATTATATCTTATAGATTGTTTCTGATATGTTTTAAATGTGTGTCCTTCAATCTTTAACATGTCTTCTACTTTTAATACGGGTTGTTAATATATTTTATAATTAAAAATTGGAATAATTACAAAAACTCTTTTATAGTTTGATTTGAATTTTATTTTTTCTTTGTAATTTTATAAATTATAATTTCTATCATGTAGTTTATATATTCAATAATAATTTACATTCTTGCATTTTATTTGATTATTCTTTTTTTGGTAATACAAATGGAGGCTTTGTGAGCTATCATTCCATGCCGAGAGCAACTTGGATATAATACTTTTTTAAAATGTGTTTTTCACAAGATAAGGTTCGAACTTGAGATCTCGCTAAAGTATTTAAGCAGCGTCCACTCTATTTATAGGACTAGCTTGCTTTCCAGTAGACCAAACCCATTTAGGTTTTTTGTTTGATCCAAGATATAAAATGTAATTTTAAAAAATATAAAAGGAAAGTAAAATTTATATGAGGATTTTTATAATTATCCCTTAAATATTCAACACAAAGCAGCTATTTTATCATACAAAACACTAAAAGAAGCAGAGAAATATATTTCTTCACACAAGGTTGACTCACACTCATTGCAGCTATCAAATCATTACGCCTATGAGTTTTTTTTTTTTCCCGTCCCCTTTTTTCTCCTTTTAATTTTGCCCTTTTAAGGGTGTATATGAAGGCTAATTTTGCTAAAATTGTTAAGAAATGATGTGATTAAAAGACATATAACTAAAATAAAACACACTGAGAAGATAGGTGATATTTTTGAATTTTTGTGAAATATCCAACTTAGTCTTTATTCTTTACTAATTATAACAATTGGATCCCTCTTTTTTTCCCTAAGTTTCAACAAAAATCAATTTTGATTCAAAATTTTATTTTTTTTATTTTTTAATCCTTGATTTGAGATATAAGAGAAAGAGTTGTCGTATCCTAACGGTAGAGAAAAAAATATTATTGACACAGATTTTTATGACCAAAATGATTAATTTTTGTGGTAAATAGTTCTATTTGATGAAAAAATTCAACTTTAAGTGCCTAAAAAACATTATGCACCTCCAAGCTGCCGAGTTATAGCACATACAAAGAACAGATAAAAACTTATCCTATGATCACAATCCTAGGGTATGAAGGAGCACGATCCGCCTATAGCTATAACCAAGCATTACACTGTTACAAACCATCAAAAATAAAACCATTGATGAACTGTAATTATTATTTCCTACAGCTTCCAAAATAAAGATTCCGATTCCTCTAAAAGGTTCAAGGTATAGTTCCCTAATCAGACATGCATGTATATAGAGTTTTATGGACTGATAAAATTATTATTTCCTAAAGGTGCTTAAGCAAAGATCCCTCTTCCTGCAAAATGTTCAAAATACCAGAGTACTAATATCAGTTGCCTAATCTGCCAAAGACATTAGTTTTCTGCTAGCTCTATCTAAGCATAACTTCCCTAAAAAGCAAGATAACTATATGGCCTACTTATTAATTACGCAATTACCATCTTGCAGCCCAACATCCTGCATATGAGACATGTGAGATTTCCTGTCCACTTTTGGAGAAGATTTCTTTAACCCACGATCAAACTCCCGCTTTTGCTGCTTCATGTGTTCTTTCAACATAGGAAATGTCATTTTCTCAAGCTTCTCTTGTTTAGGAGGATCATCACTGCGGCTTTTTAAAAATGAAGGGATAGGTCTTGCAGGTCCAGAAAGGTACTGAGCAATGGCTGCTGAGGCACTGACTCCTCCTTGCTCACATTTTGCTCGAGCATTTGAAGTTGCTTTACCACCAACATTATTTCCCTTCCACTGCCTGGACAACCTTTCTATCCTCGCTTTCTCTTGAACCTGAACATCACAGATACCAATCAAGTCAATCATAGTATAAACAGTGTATTCTCCATGTGTGCGTGTCATTATTTAATTGACTGGTAAGCTCATGGCTTGCAAATACAAGGACATAGATCAGAGTCTTGTAAGCACCCGCTTCATCAGGAAGAAAAAATAATGAAAGAAAAGATGAAGTGAGGAATTCATTGGCACGCTCCTTCCAAAAAGCCCATTTTAGAAGGTCCAAGATAGTATAGTGAACTAATAAATGAACCTGGCATAAAGCAGCTACTCTCAAACTGAAGACTTCAACCACTGTGCTATGCAATTACATCCAGACATGTAAACCACGGTATAGTTATTTCACCACTTTTATCAATACAATTGTTAATTATACTTACGCATAAAGTTCATTAACAAGCTAATTTAACCTAGATTGCATCCAGTCCTAGAGACAACAGTCCAGATGGAATGTGACTTCAGTGATGGTGACAGTGCTGGTAATCATTATGATGAACATATAGAGACATAATTTCTATAGATATGCTCAAGTTCTAATCAAAGACTGCACAAGGGAATGAAATTATGAGCAGAGATTTTTCAAATTGAATTAAAAGCACTCGTACCTTGGATCTACGTAGTTATGGTCTATGCAAAATTTTAATACTGTTGAACTTCCAAGACGCTAAAATAAAGATACTGAAAAGTTCAACGCATGTAGAAAAAGGTTCCAGATAGCTTTGTAACAGAAGCCATTTTAATTCCATCCTTCGAACCATGATCAAAATACACTGCATCTAGGAACTTCTTTCAACTCTAAGATGAACATCATTAGCCTAGGTGGAAAAACTATTAAAAATATTATCCAATGAGACCTCAAAACCAAAACATTCTCCAATTCAGATATAGAAAATCTTCATGCACTGAAATACCACTCTAAATCAATTCTTGCACACACCTCCTTAAGAAAACTTAAATTACTATATCAAAGTTCCAAGATTGATAAAAAGAAAGAAAAAAAATGCTTGGATTCTTTATTTATTTATTTATCAAAGGAGTGATCACCAACCTTCCAAAGTTGTGCAACTATTATCTAAAAACCCAACTTCTTCCTGAACACCATTAACATCAAATTGTTGAAAGAAACATGTCTAATATGTTGCTCTCTTTGATTTTGTTTTAGCAAAATCAAAGAACTCTTTGGAGAAACTTGACTTCAGAAATTAGAAAGATTTTAACACAATTTAGTAATATGAAACCTGTGTTGCCATTGGTGGAGGAAAGGATTTGGTATCTTCCTAATCAAACCTACAAATGCTTTGAATTTGGTCAGGCAGATTTGGTTCATAGGTAATTCTACTGCAAGGATTCCAAATCACAGTCTCATATTCACGTCATATCTTTTTATTTTCTTGTCTGGTTTTTAAACTACGCAACAAATTCTCACCATTTCTTCTTTTAGGAAAGAAGACATGGAGAGCAAAATGGTGTTAAAAGTAAATTAAGACAAGGACCGTGAAATCATGAATAGGTTTTTATCAAGTTATTATTCAAATATTAACAGCAATCGATATTTAATCTCATTATTGAGTGTTACAAGAATAAAAAGAAGAAGCATGTTCTTGCCTTCTCATTATTGTAGAATATCCTTCTACGCTCCTTTGCCCTACAAATAGCAATTTTTATCCCATGGTTGTCCATAGCTCCATTTGGCCACATTTCTGCAACCTGAATGGAATAAAATATTTAAAAGAGTTCATAATAGAAACATGGAAAAAAAACAGACTGATCATATGCCCCAAATATATTTTGCTTCTTTATTTATCGTATTCCCGTTAAGTTTTCAATGTTTCCAAATTTCAGTCAATAACGGTACTCAATCTCTATCAAAAAGACCTCTTCATAGAGATGAAATTTGTCTTTCGTTAATTGAAAAGGCTGATAACATAAAATTATAAACTCTCAGACATGGATAATGCAAACCAGATATTAACAAATAATAAGATATGTTGGGGCGTGGGTTATTTTTCGCATGAGTAGTGGCCAAGTTAATGGAGTGAGGATCAAGGAAGAGTGGACTAGTCACCAAGTTTGTTCCTTTCTTGTTCATCAAGTGTTTGACCATTATAAATAGATACAAAGATGAGTAGTTTTAAAGTGTAAAAATCACAAGGATTGAGGGGTTTTCTTTGTGTGTAAGAGTGGGTGTAGAAGGGAGTTTGGAATTGGGTTTTGGGTATAAAAATCACAATCATATCCTTGCACTAATTTTTCTCTCATATAGTAAAAAAGGGTACTCTCAGGTCCGAGGAATAGGTAGGATTTTGTCGAACCATGTTAAATCTTGTGAGTTCAGTCTTTATTTATCTGTGTTATTTTTCTTTCCATTAAACACCATTGTTCGTGGTGGTGTGTGTTGAATCTCAAGTCCTTAATTTCCCAGCAAGATAAAACTTTCAGGGAGAGATTAAAAACCAAAGGGCATGGCTACAATGAGTACCTCAGCATATAACTTTCTAATTTGCGGACCTTTGTCTTCATCCATCCCCTAGAAAACATTAAGCACTAACATCAATAAAACAGAGCAACAAACTATTAAATTTTCCTACAAGAAACCATGTAAATAACATGTCGTAGTTACCTGAACAAATAGGTCATAAAGATCACATATCTTATCTTCCATCTTATCATCCATAACATACTTCCTATTGATGGTTCCTTTTTCTCCATGAATAATACCTTTCTGAAAGTCAACAACTGCTTTATCTCTTTGTTTAAATAACTGTTTTATCATAAGTAGCAACATTAAAGCATACAATAATGAGTTTCCTCTGGAACATCACTAGAAAAAAGTGAACTACTAAACTTTTGATTACTACTCAAGTCTTTTTGTATGTATACCTAGTGGAATGCAAAGTAATCCAATAATGGAAAAAGTGATGATCATTCCTCTCTCCATTATACTAACTACATTCCATTACACTACCAATTAGTGTACAAGATGGTGCTGTTTTCAGTTTACTTTTCCAGATTATGTTGAGAGTAAAGCAAATTTATTAGAAGTCCAGCAATTATCACAGAGAGGAAGTAACAAATACAACTAGTCTTCTTGTTGTGTTGCTAACATACATATGTCAGATTGAAATCTCAATCATATTTGGTTTCAGAGAAAATGAACTTTACTTAAATTAGAAAGAACACTTGAGAATGTTGGAAACCTTTAGTTCTATCATCTCCATGACCTCCTTTTTAATCTTCTGGAATCTGTCAGCTTTCTCTTGCTTCGCTGTTAGTCCCGTTTCAACCATCTCTCTCAGATTTTTCTGTACAAAAAAAATAGGGAGGGGAGGAAGAGGAAGGATAGATCAGGTTCTCCACACAAAATTAGATTAAAGAAGAGCATAAGAAAATCTTTAAATTACAATGTACAATTTTCCAGGATTAAATATCACTTTATTCCATCTTAGGTTGATCCAAGATAATCAACACTGGTATTGACAACAAGTTACATTGATCATTGAAAACCTCTAATCTGTTTTGATCAACTATTAATACAATTGTGACAAAACTGAATACCTTCAGTGTCCTCAGCTGAATTAAATGCCCAAGAATGGTCATAAGGTGACCGATTAATTCCTCTGATATTTTTCCTTGGCTTGACTGCTGCAGATACCAGAGAAATAATTAATTTGAAGATCATACACATGCTCTGTGTGTGTGCGCACATGCACATGTGTAAAGATTCACATATGAAAAATAGGAAAATGCTTTCCGTTACCGCTAGTCTGGCAACTTTAGCAAGCTTCTGCTTCACTTCAAATGGCAATCTTCTTTTGATAGACATCGATGAAGTATCAGCATCCTGAGCATCAGTATTCCGTGGCCTAGCTGTAAATAAAGCATTTTTTATATTTTCAGACAGGAAAATAATGATCATTGTTTAAGAATCCAAATTTGCTTGCAAAATTGGCTAACTCACATTCTGCAACTACTTTCTCCAAATCCCTGATGGCTCTTTCAACCATACTGCCCTTTGGCTGCAAGCTAGAAACATCCTTTGGATGCATGGTGGCAGTTTTCTGCAAAATAAAACAAAAAAGAGTTTAATTTCAATGATATATTGCAAATAGGCAAAAAATTATATGCCATAAGAACTGCACACACATCTTAAGATCTTATAACAGAAAATGACGTGTCTTGAGCGTGCAAGGAAGGGAGCAACACCTCTACACAAGGGATGAGAGAGAAAAGAGACAATTTACATGCAATTGAGAACTCAAATACTCAGTTTCATGCCCCCTTTATAAAATAGACTGTCTGAAAAACAAAAAGAAAAAAAAAGAAAAGAAACAAACAAACAAAGCGATCTTATAGTGCATAGTCCAACTATCTCCCCGTCCCCAAGCTGGGTAGTGAAAGGGATACCTACATATGCTACGAAGAAAGACCAATGCTTTTACTATTGCAACAGCTTTAGTTGTATTGGTAATCTCCAATCCAACCAAAAAATGATAATTGACAGACATCAATCATATAAATCATCTTTTTTGAAGATAAAACATCACTTTGAGTACTGTATTCACAGAAAAAATTGAAACTTGGAAAGGTTTTTTGTGCAAATTAAATTATTAAACAACACAAACTCATTACTTAAGTTTGTAGGTTCTTTGCAAGTTCTCTAGTCTCTTATTGTAGGTGATCATAATAAAAGCAAGCTCTTGTTGCTTATTTAATTAAATGTCAAAGCACTATCCTGCTAATGACCAGTATTCAGCAGCCAAATCACACCATAACTTTTTCAAAGAAATCACCCAGCAATTGCAAAACAAAAGGTTTGATAGATACTTTTGTACTGAGATTTCTGATGAGTACCACTACTTATTACCTTTTCAGCTTGTACTGGATAATGAGGAAGATTCAGGTCAGGCAGTTCATGTCTTCCCTTCTTGTTCCTGGGAGAAACTTTGGGAGAGGAACTTGTTTCACTGGCTAATCTTTTGGATTGAGGCGCAGATTGGCCAGGAGCATTGTTTTCTTGATACTTTTGATATGCAACTCTAGATAATTCACTTGTATCTTTCACAATTCTACCTAAATTCCCAGGCTGGAGGACTCCATTCATCTGTTTTTCAGTGTCAATCTGTCCTGTGTTGGAGATGGAATCATCCCTGTTTGTGATTCCTGGATATGAAGAATATTCAGATCTTATATCAGTACCAGCAACTTTTTTGTCAGAAAATATGGGGTGCATCAATGAATGCAGTTTCCCATCATGATGATGTTCACCATTAACAGCTAAATTCTGAGTGTTGGTTGGAAACGGTTCATCCATTGGTATATTCCCTGTAGCCACATTCATCCTTCCTTGACCTAATTTTGCATGTTTATCTCTAACGCAATCACCATCCTTCTCTTCTCTAGCTTTTTGCATATTATTCTTTCTTTTCTTCGGCTGGAAGTGACTGGATGAGATTGGTCTATTCCTGGCATTGAAGAGGAAATGAAATCATGTTAATGGTCAAATGAAGAAACTACTTGAAGTACCACGACGTGCCATTTGGCCAAACACAAAGAGGAAGAACAGGATGGCAGCAAGCAACTATCAAAATCAGTAAGTGGACTATAAATGTATTCTTCACATGCAAGTGTATGCTCCTTCCTTCTCTCATCGTAAGCTCTTATTTAACATGCTTCAAATACAGAGAAGACCCATTAATACTAGTCACCAATATCAGTCCATAATTTAAGCCTGATGTGTTGATTTTTTTGGTTTTCAGAATATAACAGTACCTACGTTAACAAGTATTATCTACTCCAGTTCTTATTCTATTCCCATATATATTTGGGCACTAAGCGTTTTGGCCATCTTTGTTCAACATTTTCCAATTATAGAAAAGGCATGTTACTATTTATTCTACAATCCAGAACATACAAGGACAGTATTCCAACTCATAGCTCATACCTAAACCAGAACGCTTCTCTTCTTCTTCTCCATATCACAAGCAATTAAATAAGTATGCACATGTTAAATAAGCAATTAAATAAGTATGCACATGTTCACCAGTTAGATGGGTGTTTCTCGTCCATCTGTCACGCTTAGCTGAAAGGAAGAATTAAGTTTTTTACAGGAATACAGGTGATGGGTTTTTTCTTTTAGGTTACAAGGGAGAGGCTCAAACCAAAGGGGGATTTCTGCAGGCTCATTGGCACGGGTGATGATTTGACAAAGCATATTTTGACATTCCTGTTTTACTGCATATATCAGAAGACCACACCCAAGTTGTGTTCAGGCATTATGTTTATGCGTTAGAGATTACCACTCAAAAAGAGTTTATAAGAGGTTTATGTAAAGATGGATCCAAGTTGTCGTCAAAATTACATAATAACATATCCTGGAGTACATCGCCCTGGGATATGTTACGATATTTTATTGCTTGGTTTATGTAAAGTTTATAGGTGGTTTACAGAAAAACTAATCATCAAAATTTTAGCTATATGTCATCATGTGATCCCAATTACACTCAGGCAGAAAGGGAATACAAAGGACAGAACTATAACAAGACAGAGTAAACAATAAGAGTTCACAAGAACTCACATGTGTTCTAATTTTCCCTTATTCACAAAGAATCCATTATGTTTGGTAGTTGACTCATAAACTTCAAAATACTCATCCTGTGAAATACCAGGGTCAAGGTTATAACAAGTTAATGGAAAGGAATAATATTTCACATGAGTAGTTAACAACCAACTTTTGCCACATAAGAAGTGTTTTCATGGAAAAAAAAGTAACTGAAATAATATGGCACCAGTAAAATAAAATCAATAATAAGGGACTAGTGGTGTAGGAAAAGATTACAATGGAAAATGAAATATCTAACATATCCCAGATTTCAATATCAAGTCAATCATCACAATAGCTGCCCCTTGATATACACAGTAAGGTGCTCTATAAAGGGACAGAGAAGCTTCAATAATAAAAACAACCATAAACAAAACCCTGATTCCAATTCCAATAAATGCTAAATAACCTAAATAAGAGATTTCATAAATAACAATAAAATTTCTAAATTACTAATGATTACAAACTAACACATAGCAGGACCAAAGTATTTTTTCCCTCAACTGCATCAGATAGCTTATATTATTGGGCATATTATTTATGTGTAAAAGAGCAGTCTTGGTCTTGAGCTGAACATATTCAACAAGGTAGAAGTTCGCATAAAACGTTTAAAGCAAAAGATCCTGCTAAAATCACTACATCTAACGGAAACCAACTCAGTAAAAGAAGCGATAGTAACAATATTTTTAATGAAGCTCTTCACCAGTCATTTCAATCTCCAAGTTAACATAGTAAGACCAAAATATTGATGATGGTGATGATGATATTTCATTCACTGTCAATATTAGACTCATATTGTAGTTACCATCACTATTATCATTTCATTATAACCATGTTACCAACCAGTTCGGTATCATCTATGAAAGAATCCTTGGTGTCATAATGATCTTCATCAGGAGCACCATCAAGTTCTTCCTCATCACTACTCTGATTACCCTGAAAAAAGTAAATTGTCAAAACAAGGCGTCACACCTCAAATTAGATTTTCAGGCATTGACAATACCAAGCACAAGTTATAATTAAGATGTGACAAAAACTTTTACCCTGGTTGTTAACCTACTGCAACCACCCTCCTTTATACGTGCTTAGAACTGACCATAGTTAGCTAAGTTAGCAATGCATTATTCTTTTTTTTTCTGTGACCAAGTACAAGTTACAGAAAAAGAAATAGAAAACTGCATTTATCCTAACAGCAAATATAAGCAGTCAGATGCTCTCGTATTCACCTGTCTAAAACTATAATTGCTTGATCCTTGAAAATAATAAAGAAAAGGATGGATTCAACACAAATTGCAAGATTACTTGTGCTGTTACATTAATTAGTCATATAATGGGTTAATGGCGTACTGCTACCAAAGCTTGAAGCTTGGTTGAGTAGTTGTGTTATAATACTAAACCAAACGGCCAAAAAGCATCAGAATTAATTAGCCATATAGTAATAAAACAATCTACATATGAATGAAAAACTGTCCAGTTTTTCTGAATTGTAATTAATCTTAAGATCTAGAAAGAAAGGAAAATAACTCTAAAGATGTTTTGATTCTACTCATTAATAAGAGAAAATTTTCGAAACTAAAAGAGAATTCTAACAGGTGATAAGGCAGGGAATGCTTTGCCTGTCAAACTAAAAGGAAAAAAGAGGATTATTGTACGTGCATTTGATCCTAAAGCTGTATAAGCAGAAAATTAGTTCCAAGAGATCTTTGTTGGCTTGTTAGTAATTAGAATGCTATCTGTGGAAAGTAATTTTTCTTGCGCACATAAATAAAGAGGCTTGGGAAACTAAAAGTGAAATCATCTAATAAATGTTTCTACCAAATAAAAGCAATGAATATCAGAACCTCATCAATCTTTGTAACATTATCAACAAAGTAAAGAGACAAAGTACAAGGAACTTTACATACCACATAAAGTTGCTCTATTTTCTCAATAACAGAACCAAGACGACTAGAAGAAGGTGCATTTTTTGGTATAGGTTTAGTGAGCTGGCCCTGCAATATTGAAGCATAACAAAAGGTATCATGAGTTGTGATCTAATAAGTTTCAGCAAAGGTAGATTGGAAAGAAAGCAAGAAAGAAGCAATTCAGGAGATGACATAACAGAGGATAGCATCCACAAAGCCAAACATGCAAAGAAGTAAACTCCTGGAGAAGGATAACAAAGTGCATATGTATATGATGTATACTTACCTACTGATGAAACAAAGCAACAAGCATCACAATTTTGCTACATTAAGCGCTATTCGACAAAGAAATATACTTGGAGCACAGTTGGAGCGCCACACAGCCAAATGCACATATTGCTCCACTCTTTAAGTACAAGTATTTCATAATTATGCTTCTATAAGATGAAGTTATTTTTAAAAAAGGCCATAGGCAAAGGGAAACACAGAGAAGATAATGTTAAATCAATAACTACAGAGAAAATCTAAGGTTTGTGAGCCACCTTTTTTTTGTTCAAAATCCATAACAATCGAAGATAATGTTTTTTGTAAGTTACTTCTTTTGATGTTGGCATTTTAGACATTTCAAGGAGATGACAAGTTTCTGCTGATGGCGAGGATCTGACACTAGCTTGCACATTCCTATAATTGTGTAAGCACAATATCAGTGTATGCCTATACTATGAGACTGGTTTTGTCAATAGCCAGTTAACACAACAGCCATTTCTACCCATAAATGTTTTTAGAACTATGAGAACAGGTAAAGTTCTATTAAGCAAACTTACACCATCAAGCTTCACAACTGTTTCACTGTCTATAAGTATGACTCTTTGTAAACAAACAAATAATTATGTAAGATAACTCTCACGACATACACAAAATATTCTTAGAATTATGACACCTGTGTTCAGTTTTGCAAAACGAACTTATATCATCGTCAGTTTCCCAACTGTTTCACTGTTTGCAAGTATAGACTCTTTACAAACGAACAAATAATTATGTTAGGCATGTGCACATGCACGAACATGCACACATTCTACCATTCTGCATAATATCCTAGAATATCTTCACTCCACCCCATAACTTCTTTTAATATTCTATACATAGAGCATCCCCCTCTAAGTGAGATATCACACACTTTCCTATCATAGGATTTTGCATGCCATACAAATCCACATTAAATGTAACATTAACCATGAGAAATCTCCAACGATTTCATCTTTAACCAAAATTCCTAAATGATATTCTTTTACTAGGACACTTAGAGACATGATGGATTCTTTTGAATATGGCAATATGCATAAGACAGTTCATGTATAACAGTGTCATATAGTTTCATATCAATATATTTTCTTTGATAGCTTGTGGATGTTGTAACAGGGGTGTAACAAAAATCACATCATCAATGACAATTACTCAATTGAGCAAAGCCACTTTTGAGGGAACTCGCAGCTTGCAGATTTAAACCTTTGTTTTCCAGCTGCATTAAGGAATTTAAGTAATCTAAGATGATTTTTTGAAGTATTTTAATGTTGTATAAGCTTTTAATTTTGACAGAATTAAATCATCTACGTTTTAAGTTCCTTCGCAATTTTAGAAATGCAATAGATATGAACAATATGTCTTCTTGTAGAAATATACTTAACAGGGGGCATCACATCCCATATCAATTTAATAATTGAAAGTTAGAAAGAGAATAATCATTAACTATACATTTGAAAAACAAAAATATGTTTACCTTGATAACTTACCAAATAAAGAAACAAAACAAACTCAACTTCATTCCAAACACAAAAATGCATTAGGAATTCAAACAACCCCCCCCCCCCCAATTACATGTGTGCACTTGCGTGCAAATACAAAAAATAATTAAGGCAAGCTACCTACTTCTTGTCAAAAAAACTTTATGGTTCTTATATCAACCTTCATTCACGAGTAAAAATATTCCCCTTCAACTTACAACTAAGGTGGGTATGGTTAAATAGAGATTACTTATGGAACTTCAAGCTTAACATGTATAGCACCTACAAACACCACATTCATGTCCATTGAAGCGTGTCACTAACATGGAAAGGTATACAATAATTCCTGATCATCCACATTAAAAGTGTGCAAATTAAGAAATGAACTATATATGTCAAAGCCTAGGACCTGCCGATACCATTTTGGCAATGAATCAACTGCTGAACTTGGTGGCTTGTGGGTGTCAACACACCAATCATCATCCACATCGAGAATATTGTTGATGTGATGATCAACACATCAGCAAAATACGAGCAATATGCTAACATCAAGATCGAAAAGCGTGCTAGCATAGACACGTTGCTAACACCTACAGTACATGTTGTCTATGTTTTTATAGTTTTGTTACGGATTTGCTATATATAGTTGTGCTCTTCATAAATTGAAAGGTTATTGCTTGCATAATTGCTTATCCATTAATAGATAATTTTATTGTTCAACTGCAAAGAAATTTATATGCTTAACATTATAAGTTTAAGCGTAAGCACGTATAGTTATTTCTTCATGTGCGTGTGTATCGAACACTTTGTATTCTTGTTGAGCACAAATCCCATTTCCCTCTCCGTGAATCACAACTTTAAAAATTTAGGATAATCAACGTATACAAGTCTCTTATCTCATAAACCTTTTACTTTGGAATTTTAAATTTTAATCTTCAATTTGAGCTAGCTACTAAAAGATCTGCATTTCTTCATGCTAATGCCAGAACAACTAAGCATCAATCTCAAACTACTTTGGGTCAGGTACATGGATCCTTTTGTGCTATTCAGCTCGATCATAAACAAAATTCAACTTAATATCAAGAGATTCATATCCTTCAGTCCCACATCTCTCCAAGTTATTCTAGGTCTATCTCTTCCCTCCTCCATCCTTTCAATGACAACTTATCACTTGTCCGAACTGAGGCCTCTTAGTGAATGATGCTGGATGGACAGACCAATTTTAGTCGCCCTTCTCTTGTTTTATCTTGGCTTGGCTTGGATGGTCCCAAGCCTGGCAAAAACAGGATGGTTGCAGTAGGTTGACACCCAACATAAACTCCGTCCTATCTCATTTATCGATTCTTTTCCAAAGAAGATAGTTTAATCCTAAAATTAACTTTTGAGGCTATAGAGGAAACAAATTTTTCAAGATTTGTTAACATCTCTATATGAGATTATATGCATTTTTCAAATCAAATGACGAGTTTGTGCTGAAAACAACCCTTTCCAGTAAAGGCATGTGATAAGCATTACACCTTAAGGCCACACTAATATGGTTAGTGCAATTTCTAATGCACAAGTCCATGCACTAACAGCAAAGGATAAGCTCTTTGAGAAGGTTAGCAAACAGAGAGGTTGATCGTAAATTTGTTTGTAAGTCAAGGACTGATGTGGGACTATATCACATTCACTAAAAAATATTATTTACCAATTACTACTTGCGAGGCGACAAAGATTTAGATGATTCAACAACTTAAGGGACAGAAGCAAAATACTGAAGAACATGACTCATTTTGGAGTTGCTGTTGATGTGGTTTGAAGGTCTTGGAGGAAAAAACAGCAAAATTTTATTAGAATTAAGTATTGTTTACAACAATTCAGCAAAGGGACTAGCAACTACCTTTTCATGTAAGTTGATGATAAAACAATTCAGTACAACTAGTGTCATTCTTAAGAAACTTGCAGGACAAGAAATTTCCTTTTAATCTTAGTTGAGATAAGAACATTTTAACATCTTCTTCTGGTGCTATGGAATAGACTTTTGTAGAGGGGCATCTTTAGCAGATATACAAAGGACTCGAGAGCTCTCTTGCTTTAGTTTCTTTTACCTCTTTGTTTTTGGATGGATTTCTTATTGAAGTTTACAAGCATAAAACTTTTTAGCTTCTCTTATACTGGATTATCATGCTGTGTTAAAAACAAACATAAGAGAAAAGGAACCAGAAAAGGGTGATTCAGGAAGAACAAAAGGCAGATAAAGGAACAAAGTCTAGAAATTCTAGGAAGTACGTGTTTTCTGTCATCTAAACTTAATTACAAAATAGCTGATTAAAAAGTGAAATAGTTGGTGAATAACTATCTCTATTGCTGATGTAATTATAATTTATTCTATAGATTATGTAATTCGTCAAAATGACAGTTGTTACCCAATCTTCTTTTGTTTTGGTTAAGCCCAAACAGAGCCAAAATGAAATCATGTCAAAGTTACAAAAACAAAATCAGATGATCGACAATAGCCAGTGAGGAATGAAAACAAATTACATTAAACTTAGTACTTCATGGAAAATAATGATTAAAGATCATGCCTGAAGCATTAAATAGCTCAGTTAGTCACATAATGACATCATACAAGGTCTTGGAATCAAGCTGTCCTCTCGTAATACTGTTAGAAAAATAAGCCACGCCACAAACCTGAAAGTGAAGCTACCCTTTTTCTTTACTGACAAACACTTGAGAATATTTTGGACTATTCAGGAAAGGAAGGTTACAGCAAATGATAGAGTTCAAATATGGGAATATGATAAAGTACTTAGAAGCCAGAAACAAAAGCGCATATCAGGATTCACACGATTCATGACAAAGGTGTGTAATGGATAAGGAGTTCAAACAATGATCAACCATTAGAAAATCGAAGTTTACAACCCCAACCATAGTTACCATGGATGGATATCAACAAATGGAGACAGCTCATATCATACCGTAAATATATACATAAAATCAAGCTGAGAAGAAAAAACCAGCACCTAAATTTAGTTATTCGTAGATTTATTAAGAAACAAAGTATAATGGATCTCCATTGAATCTAAAATGCATAAAAAACAGCCAACTACATATAATTTAAAGGCAACCAGAGGCTATTAAATTCAATGCAGATACAAGTAAATCAGCGACGTGGAAATAAACATACGAAATAATCACTAAAATAGAGAATCAGTAAATTACTTTCCATTCATCAAACATTCTGTGACAGATAAAAGATTCTTGTTCCCAAAATTAAGATCAATGCAGTAACAAGCAAGAAGAAGTTGAAATCACCACATGCAGAAGTTGCATTTGATTATGTCAAATACAACAGCAAAAATATTACAACAAACACTTAATAAAAAACATCATATTCAATTCAAAAAAACAGATAAAAACATAAACCCTGATAGAATTACAACAAAACAAACAATTTACAAAAATGGGTTCTCAACAATATCTCACCAGAGCAAACTGAGCCTCTTGTTGGGCAGTCTCCACGGAAGCAGGCTCCATTACAAAAGCAGAAGTAGAAGCACCGGCAGCGGCAGCGGCAGTTTGATTATTAGAATGAGATGGATTTGCCTTGTTTGCTGCTGCATCTTTCAAAAGCTTCTTCCATGACACTATTGTTGTCTCACCAGGCTTGAGTTCAATGTAGAACCTTTGCCTTGGAGGACTGCTAGTATCACCCTCTTTGGCATGACCGGCCTCCATGAATGAATTGAAAGGATTCTTCTTGTTCGAGAACTCCAAAGTTTGAAACTTTTTTATGTCATGGGAATTGTGTAGACAACAAAGTAGTGATCTTTGGAGGTGGGGGACTCTGGTTATTGGAATAGAGGAGAGAAAAGGAGAAACCCAGCAAAGATGTGGGTTGGATAGTGAAAAATGTAGTGAAAGATTAAGGGGTGTAAATGCAAAATTTGGTAAACCATTGAAGGCATTGTTGCTGGGTTTTGGTTTTTTTTGCTGTTTCTGTTGGGGAATTGTAAGAGAGGGAGACACCTGGCTCTTCGATTCAGTTCCCTTCCTTTTATGCGAGGGACGTGTGTTCAAAGTCTCCTAATTTGCCCCCCGTTTTATATTTTTTATTTTATTTGGTAAGTTGGCGCTGCAAATTTTGGGTTTTTTCTTTTTTTGAGATGGAAGAAATGTGGATTTTTTTATGAAAAATAAAAATTTTAAATTAAAAAAAATCAAGTCAAATGTTTGTCATATTTTCATGGATAATAATTATATAATTTCAAAAGAAAGAAAGAAAAACAATAGAGTTTATTCCATGTCGTTCTTTTTTAAAAAAATATAAAAAAAATTATGTATTGATAGCTTTGAAGGATTAGTTTTCATAATTATTTAAAAACTAAAACATATATATATATACACACACCCAACTATATTTTCATTGAGGATTTTTTCTATTTTTTAATAATAAATAAAATACTTTAGAAACTAATTTTCGAAAAATTATTTTCCGGGCAAACAAACATTCCAACAGATGTTTTTTCTTAAATAAAAAGGTTAAATTATAATTTTAAAAAATCGTTGGACTCTTCAAGACTTCGACTCTAACAGGCTTTATTTTGGGCATCAAACAACAAACTAGAAAATCGGAGAGGAAGCTTTGCTGCTCTGCAATAATATCGTAAACCTTCAATTGATTATCCCTGTAGAGGGTTCTTCGAAACATTTTTTTTTCTGATTAAATCTTTAATCAGATTGATAAATGGGAAATATATTTGTGAAGAAACCGAAGATAACTGATGTTGATCGAGCCATTCTCTCGCTCAAGACTCAAAGACGGAAGCTTGCCCAATATCAACAACAGGTTGGTCCCTCTCATTTTTCTAATTCAATTCATTTTATGACTTTTTAGGCCTTGAAATTTAATGGGTTTTCGAGTTTGATTGTTTTCTGCTTAGTTATATTCAAAATTTTGATTACCCTGAAATTAAAAAAAAAAACTGACCCTTTTTTAGTGCCTGGGATGTGATATTCTTTATCAAATTATGTAACAACAAAAGGATAAGGGAAAGTTTGGATTTCATTTTGGTTTTTTCAAAAACCCATTTTTTGTTGTTGGTTTGCTTCTCTTAACTAAAAAAAAAGTCAAGCTTTTTTGCCATGAGCTACAAATAAAGTGTATTTTTAGGTTTATAGAAACGGGTTAGTTTTGAAATCTTGAAATGGCTAAGTTTTTTTTTGGTGTCTTTTGGAAGATTGTAATGTTGTCCTGTGATGGAAATGTGCGTTGTGGCTTCTGCTGAATTCGAAGAAACGATCGCTTATTTGTGGTTATCACTTTGTTTTTTAATTGAAAATTTTCCAGCTTGAAGCTGTGATTGAAGCGGAAAAGCAAGCTGCTAAAGATTTGATTCGTGAAAAGAGAAAGGACAGGGCGTTGTTAGCGTTGAAGAAGAAGAAAACACAAGAAGAATTGTTGAAGCAAGTGGACACGTGGCTCATTAATGTTGAACAACAAGTGCGTAAAAATAGCGAGAATGTAGTTTGGTTTCAAATGTTATATGATGTTCTACAATATGTGTTCTGGTTCAGTTGGCAGATATTGAGCTGGCCAGCAAGCAGAAAGCTGTATTTGAGAGTTTAAAGTCAGGTACTGATGCAATCAAAGCAATACAAAGTGAGGTCAACCTGGATGATGTTCAGAAGCTAATGGATGATACTGCTGAAGCTAAAGCTTATCAAGATGTAAGTTTCATACTGAAATTTACTTATCTCGAGACTGTCTTTGACATGTTGTTTAGACATTGTATTTTGTTGGATTATCTATCCCCAAGGAATATAAATGTGTAAAACTCTTTTGTACGTGTATGCATGGGTGTCTGCACATGCATGCACACACCTAAAAACATGTAGGAGTTGTTGACAGTAGTTCAGAGCCACTGGAATGGAATTCAATATTGAGTTGTATCTCTAAAAACATTGCTTTAAGATCAACTCTTTGCAATCTTATATAACCTTTCTGGCATATAGAAATTAGAGATGCTCTTTTATGTGTGCAGAACTTTGTATGTGTTTACTGCATTTATAATGATCAGAACTCGATGCTTGTATGTGCTTCTACTGTGACTTTAATAGTGTTTATTTTTTAATGTACCCTTTGTACTTTTCAAGTTTTCCTTCTCCCTGCACCTCTTTTTTTCCCCCTCCATTTGTATTAAAATTATAATGGTTTTGAAGGAAATTAATGCTATCTTGGGGGAGAAACTATCAGCAGAAGATGAAGAGGAGATTTTAGCTGAATTTGAGAACTTAGAAGCTCAGGTATGATTAATTTTGTACATCACTACTGTCTCATGAGATTTATTGTATGCTTGTTATACTGCCTTCTACATTTTATGTATGTTTAAATCACTCAATTTCTTCATGCTATGAAACCATTTAGCTCCAATTCAAGGCTTGATTTGAGGTTTTGTTAAGTTTAGGACATGTTTGGTAGGAGTTAGAAGGGGAGAAAATTTACCCTTGTAATTTTTCATCCCCTTTACTAATGTTTGGTACAAGTTTCGAGGAAGGAGAAGTTTTTAAGGAGTTCATTTCCTTTCATTCTAGACCATGGATATATGTTTTTTATTTTTTATAATTGATTTATATTTGTTTGGATCCACTATTATTCATAATTTTTCAATCTCCCACCACATGTCTTTAATACTTTACCCCTTAAACCTTTTTCACGCCTTTAACATTTTCCTTCAAAATTCTTCACCGTATACCAAACACAACATTAATGGTAAATTCTTATAATATACTTAGTTGAGTGGCCAGTTCTTGTTTAGCTAGGTCCATGATATGGTGTGTACTATGATATCCTCTGGTTGCTTCACAACAACTATTGGGAATGCTAAAAATGAGATGTGATGGATTTCGATGAGTACCTTCGTCCCAAGAACGGTTTTGCTAGGGCTAAGCTGTTGGGTACATGTTAACTGGTGATGCATGGTTTCGCTAGGACTAAGCTGTTGGGTATATGGTGACTGTTGGACAATCCCACAAAAACATTTTATACTGGGAATAATTGAAATTTACTTAAATATAATAGGTTGTGCTCCTATCATCAAATAATTTTTTTTGCCTTAGTCTTTTTTGTTTACCTATCTAACCATTCCAAGATGTAAATGAGCTTTTCTTCAGAAGTTTTTCCTGCCTTTCTCCATGACCACAGCTCAGCCCTCCCCTTGAGTAATCTAAACTCATAGTGCACCTGGAGCTATGGGTGCACATTTCACATGTTGATTCGTATGTTTGTTGCTTGAGGGGAAGGTTTATAGTTGAACAATTAAAATGGAATCAGAATTTTCCTTATTATCATTTTTTTGTTTTAATTTTATGGTTGTATATGCACTGGTAAATTTTATTGCGACTTTCTGTCAACAGACAATATGCTCTTACTTGGTCTTGACTCTGTCAACCTTGAGAATTGTCTGTATTTCCCTTTTATTTTTCTTATTTGAAAAATAAACTTTTGTTTGTTTAGATGGCTGTTCAAGAGTGGCCGGAAGTGCCCACTAAAGTGCTGTCTGAGGAACAGGAGCAGAAGTTGGACCTTCCTGATGTACCAACCAAACCACCTGTTCTTGTGGATGATGCTGAAACTGCTTCAGCTGAGGTCTCCACCAGGAGAAAAGGTCATTGTCTCTCTGTCCCCCCCTTACATATAAGTGCGTGTGCGCTAGCAATTCAATAACCTGACGATTTTCATCATCTCTCTGCAGTTTTGGAAGAATCATTGCCAGCATGATGAGGGAAAACATTTTTAGCAATGCTGCTGGCCTGCGGAGCTGCTGGCCATCCTAGAATCTAAGCATGCACTTCACAAATTCTTTTCATCTTGATATAAACTTTGCAATAGCACGCGTGTTGGTTTGTTTTTGCAATTGCAATCGTGCACATTAGATTTATTCATAGCTGTAAATCTACCATGTGGCATATACATTTGGTGTTCGGATAAATTCAGTCTCCTACATAATGAAAATTCCTTTCCTTGATGTTCTCATCTGCTGTAAATTGCTTTCAGCCCCATAATATGCTTATTTATGCACTGTACATGGAATGGCATAAACAACTAGAAAAGGGATTTTTAATGAAAAGGGAATTATTATTTTTTTTTTGTTAATTTTTCAACAGCTAGAGGCTCGATTCTTGAAGCATAAATATGGAGTGGAGAGAATACAAACGAAGCAATTTAAACTTTTTCTGATAACTTTTCAGGACCTGGGTTTTGACTCTTTCACAATTAGAACCAACGCCACCTTCTTTTTTTTTTTGTCCAACTAAAAAACAGATTGAATTGCGTTTCTTTCTTCCCTTTTGTTTCCGTTTAAAAATGATCTTGTGAAAAATAAAATAGCGACTGCATGAAGATATAAACAAGATGTTAAAACTGAAAAATAGATTACAATATTTCTAATTGGAAAGTATAACAAATTAAATCATATATTTTGAGCTTGCAATAATTTTGAAAGATTAATTTAGTACAATCACACCGAAAACGTTTTTACTAAGATAACTGGTAAGTGAAAAACTTACTAAAAATTACTGTGTCCTGGCAAACATTGCACGTATGACATAGCTTCCATCTGTATATACCAAGAAGAAATGGCTGAATGTACTATCCACAGTAGCCAGTCCATTCAATACAGTAACCGAAAATTGAAAGAAAAACCTCCTTAAGTTTCATTAACTTCATTTGCTACGCATCCTAAATCACTTTACTCTCTGTAATATCAAGAACAAAATTAGATTTAATACATGGCCTCAACTTGTTTCCGGTTCTTCCTCATCTGCAGCTTCGTTTTCATCATTGTCCTCTTCCCCTTCTCCAGTTTCTTCTTCATTCTCATCAGTCCCTCCTTCGGCTTTTGGTTGGCCTGGAGGAGGTGGCAGAACCTCTTCAACCAATTCAACAAGTTCTTCAATGATTGGCATTTCAAAACGTGAATCCATTTCCTCTATGATCTGCCAAGTATAAGAGAAGTAAATAATTAATGAACTTGCAAAGGAAACCCCTGTTCTCGACAAGAAGAAAAAGAAAGGGCAAAAGAAGAGAAGAGAGAGGGAATATTGTCCAAGCGAGCAAGCAAAACTGTCTTCCTAGTGAACTTCGGTCGAATACACATCATTGACCATGATACCACAATTCCTTAAACCAGATGCAAGCAAAGAAAGGGGAGAGAGATTGGCTGTTGTCAGGAAAGCAAACAGCACTGTTTTTTTTTTTTTCAGATTATGATCTTTCGGTGATTAGACAGTATCGACATAGCATAATTCCTTCACCCAGGCTATGATCATTAAGAGGTTGAATATTTATTTAACAACACTGTCATATTCGCTGCATCATCAAGGACCATTTTAAGGACTATCAAAACCACAAAACCAAGGACATCATGTAGCCAGTATTTGCCCATGATATTCTACAGCTCAAGTCTGGAAGCTACCAACTAAATACAAACACAAAAATAAGAATTTTTAAGCTGTGAAAAATTAGCAAAGAGGCTAAAAGCCAAGTTCAATTTTTACTCTAGCGAAAGTAATCACATTTCTGAGTAAGAGTTCTACACTCTTCAAACTGATCTATCATTCCTGATTCCATTCCATTTTCCTCTCCCATTCATAACTCAAATACTCTTCACCTCCGCTCCGATATACATCACAATTTCATCAACAGAATTTGCAGTTAAATATAAGAAAACCATATCCAGCACTTCTGCTTTGGTAAATAAATCTGCCGAATTCGATACTATCCTGCCTTGTCAGTAATTTCCCACTTTAAACCTGTTATCTAAGAGTGATGGAAATTGCACAACCACCAATTCCTAGACTTGAAAATTTTTCCAACTTTAAGAGAGCAAAGCAATCACCAAGGCATAGCAGATGGCACAAGACTCTACTATCTACATATTCAAACATTCAAACCTCCCTCAGGCCAACATATACAACCTTACAGCTCTATGAGCCACTTTAATAGCATAAAGCAAATTAGCAAGCAGCTTGAGAAAATGGCACCAAAATCTTAGTTTACAAGACCTGATAGCTAATTTGTATGTTAGCAAAGGAGAGCAAAGAGCAAGCAAGAATAACAAATTTATTACCGTGTAAATTTCGACAGTTTGAGAAGGCCTAATATTGATAATATTAAGAAGCTCAGCTTTGGCAAGGTCGTACTTCTTACATCTCTCTAAGAATTCATTGATTTTCTCTCTTGTTAGATTGCACGCAGGAGTTTCAACCAAATAATCATAAACCTGCAAACAAAACAACGTAACAAAATCAAACAAACACAATTCAAACTAGTTGCGGTTAGCAATACAGATCCATCTGTGCCATTCCTTGCAATCATATTCCAAATAAAGTAATCAAATAAAATTAAATAAGAAAAAACAACCTTGTATTCTGATGCTGCTACGGGAGCAAGAACCCGCGAGACATCCCTTGAGGCACCTCTTGATCTTAGAAAATCAAGCACTTCAAAATTGGTTAGGGCACCTGCATTTGGGTTTTTTCTGCATATTTTTTGCTTCAATTCTTTATTATTAACTCCATCAGAGTAAAAAAGAAAAAAAAATTATTCAAGAATTAGAAACGTACATCTTCATTGAAAATGGAGGGGTGGTGAGTGGAGAGATGGAGTCGCGGGAGCTGTAACAGATGACCAATGGAGAAGTCTGTCAGTCACTAGAGTCGCTGATCGATTCTGTTCGAACCCTAAGGCAAGAGAGAGTGTCTGAGGATAAGACACGGCATTTCTTAACACCCAACAAGTAGAGTTGTTTAATTTGATGCAGTTGGGACTAACTATAGATTATTTTTGCGGTTTAAAAATATTTTTTAATTAAAATATATATCATAAATTCATTTAAATACCCAACCCATGCAAATATATATCATAAATTCATTCCAGCAACAAAATAACTGTCTTAGTTAATATCATAATATTAATCCAAGTGAGAAGAAAATAATATATTTAAAGGAAAATAACTTTTTGTGTTGCTAGAGGTGGGAATTCTTATAAAAAAAAATTAAAGTAGAATCTAGATAAAATAAAGAATACACTGTAGAGTAAACTTGCTTATAGTAAAGTAATTTATTAAATTAAATTAAATTAATTTTTTTTTATGATTAGTAATGGAAAATATCAAGTGAATCATATAATAAATTCGGATGGTATAATAAAAGATTAGGTATGTGGAAAAATATAGACAAATGGTGGTTTTTAGGAAACTATGCCAAAAAATGTTAAATAAATGGTAATTTTGTAAATAAAAAGATTTTCTTTCTAGGAAGCTGGAGATAGTGTTTGTGAATATATTAATTTTTTAAAGTATTTTTTATTTAAAAATATATTAAAATAATATTTTTTTTATTTTTAATATGATTTTAAAATATAAAAAAAAATAAAATTTTATAAATACGTTTGCATCAGTGCATCGCAGCAGCTTGTTATCTTTCCTAACTTTCTCCCTGTTCTCGAGATTGTAAACATTCCATCTCTTTCGAGGAAGAAGGTTAAGACCTCCAATAATCAACTAAAAAAACATAACTTACAATTCACCTGCAGAATTTAATTAATTCGAGATTACACAATCCATAATTACCGAGAAAGAAGCAACTTCCAAACTCTAGAGCATTGGAGTTCAAATACTCTTAATTCTTTTTACTTATCAAATCTTTGATTGTATGGGGTTTAGCAAAGGAGATTGTAGCATCTGGGAAATATCATAGAAAACAAAGATTGAATGAATTTCACCACCTATTAAGCTAGCTCATCATCTCATAGTGTTCACTTAGATCGTTGCCGATCACTTGTTCATAATGCCAATCGATCTGCCGGTAACAAATTTTTTGCATACATTTTTCTTGGGGTAAGAACCTGTGACTGCAGTGCAATTGCCACTTGGGACAATAGTATGTACTTGGGAAACTCAGCCCAAAACTAAAACAAATGGTTTTCTGAACATGCTGAAACAAGAAGAAAAAAAATCATTGATCAAATGTTTTCGTGTTAATTTATTAGTAATTCTTCCATTGAGATGCAAACAACGCAGGAGAGCATAAGTTTTAACAATGGAGGCGTAATGTGGTGATATATATAGCAAGAATAGAGACATTTCTCGAGCTTGAGTGTGTCCTTGCCATCTAAAGCGAAAACAAGAAAAAAACAGAAATTCAGAGAGGGAGACAAGAGAGCTAACACCAACAGCTGCCTGTCCATTGCCAGTACAAACATCCCGATCGGGAGCTGAGAGCAGCAAGCATAGCCTACCAGGCATTCGTCAGGATAATCTGGCATAGCTAGAATCCAGGTATATTGCTTCCTGCTTGTGAAACAAACAAACTGGATTCATTTTAGCCAGAAGAACCCAAATTGATTATTTTATGACTAAAGGAGTTGAACAATTCAACATCATATTTATACATCCAAGTACCACACTGAAATTGGCAACGTACTGATACATCAATATTACTGATTTATTCTTGAATGTTAAACAAGCATTGTAGTATAATGGATCCTGCTCAAACCTCTAAAGAAAGAAACACTATTGTATTAAGCACTTTCATTCAGAGCTTAACTTTCCCTGCAAGCATATATGTCTTATAGATAATAGTTCTAACCAATTCAGGCCCGCCCCATGCACTCTCAAATTCTCTAACAACCTCTTCTGACAGTAAATCCACACCTTGTCCCTTGGCTGTATTAAATGATGAAAGTGACTTTAAAAGCTTCAAAAGTCCCTCAAAAGACATCTCCTTTTGCATCTCCAATTCCAGTGGCTGCCCCTCGCTCCCAACACCTACACTTTCAAAAGGAAATGGAAGTGTCTTGTAACACTCTACTGCATACTTGACGTTTGGGTTTCGAAAAGGAAAGGTCCTCTCAAAGTGGGTCCTTAAGAGAAGATCAATTTCCGGGCTAAGCTGGATTCCTGAGTAGCACCAAACTGCAAGTATGCCTCCAGGATTTCTCAGAACACGCCTGACGATTGGATAGAACTTTTCCAGATCAAACCAATGCACAGCTGAGGCCACAGTAATGAGATCAACTGAATTTTCACCCCCAAGTAATGTCACTAGTTCATCATCGGACATTGTTAATGGGGTATGCAAGTAACGAATTTGGGGGTGTGGTTTGGCATGCTTTAGTTGTTCTTCACTTATGTCAGTTGCTATCACTTGCTTGTAGTGCTCCGACACCTGAAAATGACAACCATCTTTCCGAACTAATCAAAATACAAACACGACAAAGTAAGGTCAAACAAAAGTTCTGATTCACGCCAAATCATCATACTAATTAGACCTGTCAAGAGTAGAGAATTTGAGCGCCTTAGGACATATCTAATGTCTGGTCTTGTTTCAATTTTAAGGAGTATATGTCACTTGGGTTTTTTGGATAACTGCTGACTCATTAAGTCTGATCAAATATTAGTATAAGATACTTAAAAGAGAGAGCTAAGATTGTTCACGTCTCAATTTCTTGAGCTGTGGTTTAAGAATGTAAGAGACAGAGAGAACTAACACCAACAGCCGCTTGACCATTGCCAGTACCAACATCCCAAGCTAAACAGTGGTGAGGGGTGAGAGCAGCCAACATTGAGAACCATTCGCTTGGATATCTTGGCCTTGCATCCACATATATAGATGCCTGCTTGTCAAACAAACCTGCCATGTAAAATCTTGTGAATTCTGATAGTATATTATGTGCGTGTGAAAGTTTTGATGACCCAACGAAGGACTACTGTATAATATATTATGGCAGTCTGAGTTTACAAGGAGGTCAAATAAACCTATTCAGGAGAGCGGCCTGCAATTTGGAGGATTAGTATGTCTACTTCTTGTTTTACCCTAAAACAAATGGTATTCGCTAATAGCTTTGCTTCAAGTATTAAGCAGGATTAATCATATTTCAGGGAAAATAAATGGTGACAGAAAAGTGACCCTCTAACCAGCCGAAAAGAAAAGGAAAGGTAAATAACTTGTGAGTTGAGGAAAGTGCAGGTTGGCCCATTCCAAGAATTGTCGTTGGCTTATAAAGATCAAGTTTCAAAAAAAGGAAAGAACTTGTGAGATGAGGAAAGTGCAAGGTTGGTCCCTACGAAGAATTGCCGATGGTAAATATCAAGTTTCAAAAAAAGGAAACAACGTGTGAGATGAGGAAAGTGTAAGGTTGATCTCTATGAAGAATTACCTATGATAAATATCAAGTTTCAAACAAAGAAAAGAACCTGTGAGATGAGGGAAGTGCAAGATGATCTCTACCAAGAATGGTCGCGATTTGCTAAATATCAAGTTTCTTTCCAAAGACTTCGCTACTGTTGGTGCATTAAGACGAGATCCAAGTCGTCAACTTCATAAAGGAAAAACTTCTCTGACGGGAAACTTCAGCCTCGCTTCCTCTAATTTCTCAACAACTCGCCTATCAGACACCTAATTAGTTCTCATTTTGCTTTCTATAGAAAGAGGTTACAGACTCGGTTAGGGGTGTGATTTGAGTTCAAAAGAACAGGTACAACATCCTTGAGTAAAGGGGTTCTTACAGATTGTCTTAGAACCTGATTTTTCCTGCAAATCATATATTAGCTCTAGATAACAGTCTAACCGATTCCTCCAGACCATCCCATGAACTCTCAAGTTCCTTTACAATCTCTTCACGGTAATAAATCTGTACCATGTACCTTAGCTACATTGAAGCTACAACTGACCTGGATTCAGAATTCCCATAAATGACAGACTTGTTACTCAAATGCCTTCAGGCTGGCCCCATCCACACAATTTGTTGCTCGCTCTTAACTTCAATAACCAAACCAACATTAACTCTCTCCTATAGTTTTACAGAAATAATGGATACATCAATATCCTGCTAATAAATGGTGCTAACATCAAAAGCAAGCAACAAGCTTTCTGGGGTCTAAAGACAATACCTTCATCTTTGTCAAGAGAAAAGGCAATTTTTAAACAAGCAAACAACAGGAATATTTCAACTCTCATGGATGATAGAACATTAACAAAAAGGGTTCGAAACCAAAACAAGATACCTCACCAGTTGCCACAGAGTTTCACCAAACCCACATAAAACTGAGTCAAATCAACCATTAACAACCCCCAAGCTTTCTTTTCAGAGGCAATACGGCAGTTTAGCCCAACATCCATACAAAATTAAGCTACTGATTCTCTCAAACAAAATTTATAGATTATCCGCCAACAGAATCTCAGTTGCTCCACTATTTTCATGCAATGTTATTTCATCACAAAACATATTTCTATTTGTCAAATAGAGCATCACAAGAACAACCCGGAGCAAAGCTATCACAGATACACTATAATAAGTTAATAACACGGCAATTCACCAATCAAAAAAAGAAATTAAAATTAAAATTTCTCAATTCCTTCTTAAGCACATACAACAATACCCTTAAAAGAAGAGAATTTCTTTTTCTAAACTTATAATAACACAAAAAAAAAACGAAATCGATCAATCACCCCCGTTGTTTTGAGAAGAAGAACAAGCACCGTCCGATTTATGATCATGATTGCAATCATCATCGCTATCATCCTCATCGAAGGGCTTCTCCTTGTGGAAAATACAACATATTTTAGAACTTTTCTTCTGCATATACTCGTTATCGACAGTGCCTTCTTTCCACGAAACCTTCTTTTTCGGCCGATTTAAGCGCAAAGTTAGGGTCTGTTGCTGTTGCCGGGTGAGATTTTCCAGGAAGGTGGTGGTTGTGGAGGAAGAAGGTGGTGTTCTCATTACGGTGGTGGTTGTCGCGGTGGTGCTCATGGCGGAGTTATTGGAGGTTTGTGTCTTGCTTGGAATTGCAAAGGAGAGAACGAGAATCACAAAATACAATTGGTTTGTCTTTGTTTTTTCTTTCGTGAACCACCTAGAAGAATCCGAATATTCTTTTCTATTGGATATTTCTTTGTGTGAGATAACTTCAAATTAGTCCTTTAACTTATTGTAAGTTCTATTTGAGTACTCCTACTTTAATGGTTAATGATGTTATATCAACCACTTTTAGTACCTTTGTTTTATTCTCTCTTTCCCGGGTAAAACGGTGCCCTAATCAGCTTATTTGTTAATCAAAATCAAATCATATAATTTTCTTTGAAGAAATTTAAAAAACAGTCTTTGTATCCACCTAATGTGGTAATATAAATGGCTATTTGATGTTATTCATCGCGGTTCAGATTATTTTTTTTAATAAAAAAAAAATATGCAAACTTTTTTAATATATTGTTTGACATAAAATAACCATAATAATAAATGGAGAAGTATATACATGCATTTAATTAAAAAAAATCAAAAATTATTTGTATTAATAAATAAAAAAATAAATTATTAGCAATAATTAAAGATTAAATTAAAAAATCGAGAGATAGATGTAGATTAATATCACAACATGAGTCATTTATCTTACTATGTTTAATGACTTTGCTTATTAGAATCAATTTTTTTATTTAATTAAATGATTATAAAAATAGATACACACATGAAATCGATTGAATAAAAGCAAGTGAAAAAAAAATATTATGCAATGTTTGCCAATAAAAAAATAAAAACTCAAAATTGAAAGATAAAATTAGAATGAAAAAATAACAAACAAAGAAACAGATCTAAAAAATGACCCAGACACCGCGCACTAGCTTGAGTGGCCTAGTTAGCTCGAGCTTAAAAAAGTCCAAGTCCATATGCTTAGGCTAAGTTTTTTTTTCAAAGGGTAGATCACCTATCGCCAACTTTTTTAAAAATAAATAAATTAAGAGGCGACTTGTTGCATGCTGTGATAGACAACGTGTCACCTAATGGCCTAGTTTTAGACCAAAATTCAGGCCAATGCTTTTTTTTCTCAAAATACTCAATTTTTAACTCGTTTTGACTCAAAATACCTAGAAAACAAATATACCTATAAAACCCAAATAATGACCCAAAAACCCTAAAATCAACCCAAAATAAATAAATAAAACTTTTTAAACTCAGATTTACCTTTTCAAGCGATGGAAATGACAAAGAACATCTAGGTGAGACTCCCCTCACCAAGATTATCTTTTCAATAGTTTAAATTAGTGTCAATCAAGATTTTTTTTTTCTCTATCACCACAATCCCGTGACTCTCTATTCTCTCTCAGACCAAAAACTAAAAAGAGATGGGAAAAATGAAGTTATATATCCAAATTAAAATCTCGAAACCAAAGGGATCAAAAAGAAAGAAATTGAGAAGTACAAGGATCAAAATCAACTTTCAATGCAAACTTTGAAGGTGCCATTAAGTTTTGTCGTTTTTTCCATTTCAGTTCCCTATCTTTCAATTATGTCATTACTCAACAAATCAGAGTCAATTGACCTTCAATTTGACCATAAAAAAACTTAATTGAAAAGAAAAAAAAATTATGACTAAAGTGAAATGTAAATATATGAACGGAACAATATTTCCCCCACAACTCGGGGGTTGACTCGGGACAAGTTCATATCATAGATTGAGAGAAAGTCAATCTAGGTTGATTCTAAATTTTTTTTAAAAAGAAATTAAAATAATATTGTTTTGACAAATTCTTTTTCTAAAAAAAATCAAGTTAAAAATTAAGTTTTATCTCGAGCTATCCAAATCATAAATTAACTTGGATTTGACCAGATTAAACTGTTTCAATACCTTAACTAGTTTTTTTTCCATTCAAATCAATTTAGAACTCAGGGTTCAAGTTAGCCCACTAAACCGATTCAAATTTTATAATTAGGATGCGAGCATTCCAAGACCTTTTGGAATATGCAAATCGCTCAACCCCGTTACATGGTTTATATTTGAACATACTTTAACCATTTACTATATTAAACAATATTAAACGGTAAATTTGGATCAATTTTATTGACATAACGGGAAACAAAAGTAAAATTTCTGAATCAAATGAAAAATACCAGTTCATATTCCACAATAGTAAACCATGCAGTAGAATCAGCAACCTTACTCCAACATCCTAAAGTTTAACGTGTAATAAACCTTGCATGTTGAAAGCTGAGCCTGAGACTCGTTCTTTCAAGGATTACAATGGAAAGTCCAAGTTTACTGATCACAAGAGGTTTTTCCCCCTCTTTTTTTTATTTTACTGGGATTTGAATCCAAAAATTTTGTCCATATCAAATAGACTCTGGAACTGATGGCACTGGCCAAATCACAAGGATAACTGCAACTTGAACAACTAGTATCTGATATTCAAAACTATATTGCAAGACATTAATGCAAGAACAACACAATAATAGGGCCTTGGAATCAGAAAGCTTGGATGAGATGGAAACAAGCACAACGCACTCACAAACAAATAGATAAACCAGAAAATATAAGATATGGAGCATTTCCATTTTTAATTATACAATCCAAATGCATTTGCCAAGCCAGTTTATTCAATCTCTCATCCTTCTACCAATCATTAATTAACACACCAAATTATTTACTTGCAATATTAGAGGCTTATACCTTACATTTATTGTCATAAAAATAATATAATCCTACTCGATGCTTGTCTCAAGATAGGATTCATAAGAACCACCTTACGTTTAATTATACCTTCCGTTTATTGACTATCACTTTGACCATCAATGAGCAACAGCAAGGCACCAGCGAAAATGTGTTGAACCATCAACTCAGCAACCGAGGACACCTCAGCTTTTATGGATTTGTAATAACCCTTTGGTTTTTGGACTCTGCTTTCAATGCCTATAAGTTTCTTTGCCTGTCAACGAGAAACAAGGGAACACAGCTGAGAAGCTTTGACTAAATGAACTATTATTTAAAAGCACATCATTCTCCAACTTTACCAAGTAACATTTTTACCAAAACCAGCATTCTAGATTCTTTTCCCGTAACCAATGTTATGAAATCAACCCAGTGTGCAGGGAAAGTAAAGTACAAGAGTTTAACCACTTAAACTCAACACGAACTCATTTCTTATCCCTTGCCTTGAAGGTAAAGCCGGCTGAGAGTTTTCTACAATCATTTCTTATCCCTTGCCTTACACAGAAAGACTGATGCAGCATATGCAAAGAAACAAAAGAAACAGAATAATATCAAATATGTGCTTACTTCTGAACTTAAAGATGTACAGTCCAAGCTTGAGCATAAAAGAAAATGACAATGATCCAGATTCAAACTGAATGATGACTCACGCCAGTTACAACAGAGGAGTGATTGGGCACCATACTAAATTACGAAATAAATCAATGGTGGAAAGTGGAAACTGAGTATAGTATGTCAAAGACTGTATGTTTCATCTTGTCCGGTCTTCAAAAGCACAATGATACAACGGCAGTAACAAATAAACAAGAAAAGACGTAAAATCTCCTTTCACCCAGTAGGCTACCTACGTAGTCATGCATAATTGCACTACAGTTTTAAAATTCAGCTAAATTATAAAAAGAAATATCTTTTAAAACCCAAACTAAGGCCCCATAGAGAAGGCTTGGCTCAATTTTTTCCGGACTTACCCTAAGATAACTGGCCTCGTGATGATTTTGGAAATCCATAGAAAGTTGAATGATTACAATAGTGCTGAGCAATTAATAGTACTGAACGATTAATAGCGCTGAACAATTGGTCAAACCACCAGGAGAGCTTCATCAACGCATCATATCCATACAAGAATCATGGAAGTGAACACTGACGATAGGATGCAAGATAATGCTAGAAACCATGTCTCATTGAAAAAGTTAGAAACATACACAATGCTCTAATGTAAATCATAAAAGCTGATTTTGGTTAATCAGCCATCAAACAGTAAGTTTCTCATCAATCCAGAAATCAGAAGTTCAGAACATGGTTTCCATTACCATGTTACAACTCAAAGCTAATTCTTTTAGCCACCTCAGTTGTCCATGCCCTTTCACATTTTTTTGTGACTTTAACATAGTATCCTTCGGCTTTTTTACAGATAAACACAAGACTTAAGGAGAAGGAGAATTAAAAATAAAAGGGTGGATTGCTCATAAACAAATGGAACAGTAAAACATAATGACATGAAGGAACCAACCAGTTTAGATAATGTAAATCACCAAGAAAAAACAATTTGATATTTATTTACCAAAAAAAAATGAAAATAAGCATTGAATAGAGAAGGCCAACCTTGGTGAAGACAAACAAGCTGAGGCAGCTGAGAAGCCAGTAAAGACATTTGAATAGGACTTGGTCAAGTATGAAAAGTTGCTAATGGGAGGTAAAGCAGGCACCCGTTCACCTTTCTTCAAAAGCTCTTGTAAGTTCAGTCTCTGCATGGTCAAGACAGTTCTCGACTCCTTCCAAACAAAGACAAGGAGACCATTTTCAATTACAAAGAGGGAACCAGGCTTTGAGCCTGGATATCTGAAACCATACCCATTTGCTATACCCTCCCCTGCAAATGCATGCTTAATGATCAAAGGAAAGGAATTTTCATCAACATCCCAAGGAAATGGATCGTATAAAGGCTCATCAATATTAACTATGAACATTGCTGAGCCATTTGGATGCAGAACATAATGGGTGCCTTCTAATATCTTAGTAGCAATGAGATTTCTTTTTCCTTCAGACTCCTCATAAGAGACCAAAAGAAAGAACAGAGCCTTTCCAGGCTTGTCTTCAGTGGGCTTCCCGGGAGGCCAACCAAAAGTCCCTCCCCATAAACCAGCATATTCTTCATCAGCTCTTGGACCCCGCATGGGTAATTTGTATAGGGCAAACCGGCTGTCATGCATATTCGGCCATGCGCGATAAGAAGATAACCTCACCACAGTGGCATGTAATGCCAACCCTATTGTATCACCTGACCTTAAAAAATCATGCAGCGGTGCATGTTTTCTCTCACTCCTTGAACAACTGTGCTTGGAATGTGTGTGGCTACCATTTATGGAGGGGGGCTTCCCCAAAATCTGTCTGATGCTTGCTCTGAAATACCCACCAAGGGTTCTCTTAGTGTTGGACTGCATCTGATTATCATCCTCGTTCAGAGACCCACTCGACTGATCAAGAATCTTCCTAACCTCACTCAATTGCAGTTGCATAGGATCAAAAGGCACTTCAGGAGCTTCCTTCCAATTGAAGCCTTGACCAAGATTATACATTTTCAAAAGAACTGATCTCCGTTCAAACAAGAGTGCCAAATCTTTCTGAAAATTCTCTTCATCATTCCTCAACCGAGGAAATAGCAGACTATTTGCCAAATCGGATACCTTTTGACCAACTTGGGTTGTGACAACCTCAATCAACTTTCTTCTGTCGCTGAAAGCCAAGCGGCTAAAAGGCACCTGAGCCTCACATTGTATGATCATCCTCTGTGACCCTGGCAATTCACTATGTGACCTAGAAACATTTCTTGCTAGCTCCCTATCTGAGTTATAGGCAAAGCTCTTATTAGGGAATAATTTACTCTTCTGTTGCCTAAGGTCAACCTCAAGCAGCAGGACATTGCAATTCCTCTCAACAGACTTGACTGAACCAGGATAAACATAGTCATTCCCTTTCTCTCTTCCATGTAGGAAAAATGCTGTGGAACCATCAAGGTCACCTATTATTTCAAACACCGGTGCCCATAAAATAGGACCCTCCTCGATACCTAAAGGACCTAACTCCTGAGGTAAAATCCGGCATCCAACAACAGATACAAAACCTGGCATGACATAAACTACATTACCAAGCTCGGGATTTTGGTGAACCCAGATTCCAATTAACGGCTTAACACTAACAAGGAAGCGACATAATGCCCTATAAGATGACACGCCCTTCCGCCACTCCAGCAGATCCCGGTGAGGGACAATTCCTACCATGTCACATTGGGTGAGCCAGACTTTCTCAGATGCCACAAGAACATATAAGCTCCGGCAGCAAAGACTTAGAGTACAGATGTCCCTTGTCGATAGGAACCGACATATAATGGTAAATACATCATCAGGAAGATCGAGAAGCAAGCATGAATCACTTAATTCAGGCATCATACCGCTTCACCTGACTATTTATGGCTTTATCAAGCAATTCAAAATTGTATTATGACTATATTAACCTAAACAGCACAATCACTGAACACTAGATATTCTATAAACACAATTAGGACCAAACAAATCAACTACAAGCTGATTTAACAACAGAAGCTGAAAAGAACATTGCCTCACCCTTGAAATCCCAAAAGAACCCATCTTTCTCGAATCGATTCAATCAAAGTAAGCAGATGCAAACCTGGAAAGTGAGACTGGTCTGCCACGGACTCTCCAGCTCATGCCTGTAATAAACATGCATAGCTTCAAGAGGTACAAAAAGGCAAAACTGGGTTTGTCTCAGATTCTCCTGAAATGAACTACCCTTGCCTCAGATTCACCAGGACTAAAAAGGGCTCGTTTCATATCCTCCAAAGCTGAACAGATGAGCTGGGTTTGTTTCAAATTCTTCGTTTCTCACAAAAGATTGGTTGTTTAAAAGAAAAGGCAATGAAAAAACAGACAGCATGGAAATTGAATAGAGAAACTTCCTCGTATCGGCATTGCGTTGTGTGTCAACCTGTCGGGTCAAGTCATCTCCTTCTCCACCGAACAACCAAAGTCCACAAACCACTATTCCGCTTGGCTTGTCGGCTGTCCATCTTTGTCAAGAGAGAATGATTGATAACGAGAAATGGTGAGAGGAGAAATTGCCTTGAAGCTTTGGTTTCATTAAATATTGTCCTTAACTTTTTTATTAATTGTTTTCTTGCGTCCCTCACACCCTATCTTTTCTTGTTTGAGTACTAGACTGTTGATATACTGGCCAGCCAATATTGAAACAGAACTAAAAGTAGAAGCCAAGAAGACGTCCCTGACCAAAAATCACTTCACTATCTAGTCCTAAGATTGCTCCACGTGGAATATCTTAAGAGGCTTAGCTTCTTTTACGTGTTTAGTGGTCCTATACACCATGGTGCGTGAATGAGTCTTTGATTATGGCATTAATTGAATTTGACTTTGACTACTCTACTGACATGCTGAGCGTGTGATTATTACTGTTTTCAAAATATTTTTTATATTAAAATATATTAAAATAATATTTTTTATTTTTTAAAATTATTTTTAAGATCAGTGCATCAAAACGTTCTAAAATACACAAAAAAATTAATTTTTAATAAAATAAAAATTTTAAATTTTTTAAAAACATAGTCTGCATCGCGTTCTTAAACGGTATTGGACATACTAGTCAACACAGAATTTTCTACTTAGATATTCTTTTGCACTAGTATGACGTATTCAAAAAAATTAATTTGAAAAAATAGATAATTAAATAAACCTCCATAATCAACTGAATTATCTTTTAAAGTTATGTTTTTTATATAATTAGGATAAATCTTTTAAAAGGTATGGATTCAATATTGTCCTTTGAAATTTGAAGAAAAAGTAAATCTTAAATGCTGCTTTCATCCTTCAATTGAAGAGTTTGCTAAAAGTTGTTTTTTAACCATTTAAAGTTTCTTTTCCAAATTGGATTTTTAGATAGTGGCTGTAACGATTACCGATTCTATGATTTACATCCTAACACAGAAATTAAAAATAACAACAAATAATAAAAAATATAATAATTTTAACGAGCAAGAGAAACAGGAGATATGAACTTTAAATTCACAAGTTTTATTTCTTCTCTAATAATAATCATTTAAAAAGTTTATAAAACCTTTAACAAGCTTGAAATCAAACCTCAACTAGAAAACAAAATAAAAATAAAAAATTATAAAAAAAATAGGCAAAAAATATAAAAATGATAAGGAAAATTATCAAAATTATCAAAATCAGGATTCCAGGATGAGATTATAAAAATCTAAAAAACTAACGATTAGAGTAGCGATTTTATAACAATTCTAAATAATATAATCTCTGAAAACTTCTATAAAAATTTAAACTAAGCATCCAGGCAATCATACCTTGAAAGCACCCAAGGTTAAATAAAATATGCTTAATCTCAAACATATTTACCTATTATTTATATTGTTGGTATTCAACTTTAAATATTTTCACATCTTTTTATTATAATTAGACCAATAAAACAACTTTAGACATGTTTCTGTCTAGTGGATGACCATGTGACAACATCATTTCTTCTCACACACAGCACTGGTAACCACTAAAATTTTTAACCTCAAATTATTGTTATTAATTAAATTAAAGGTCACTGTTTTTTTTTTCTATCCTTATTTTCATACAAGTTTACTGGATTTATGAATGTATTTTTATTTACATGGATGAGCATGAGCCATCATCTTTGACTTAACAGCGTATTTGATAGTGTGGTTGCGGTTGTTTTTCAAAGTGTTTTTTACTCGGAAATGCATCAAAATAATATTTTTTTTATTTTTAAAAAATCATTTTTATAGCACATCAAAATTATCTGAAAACACCAATAAAATATTAATTTAAAGCAAAAAAAAAAAAAACTTTTAAATTTTTTTAAAAACACTTTTGAAACACGAATGTCATATAACAAGACTAGTAATTTTGTTACTGTTCGTTAATCATTTAATTTGATCAATTTATTCTTAAGATTATGAAATTTCAAACCCGTTCAATTTTGATAATCTATTCCTTTATTGGGGTGATAATACTCTTGGATCAATTAGATTAATTTTTCAGGGAATTAGTAAGGCAGGCCAATTATTTTTGAATTCCTGTATTCGTAAAAAAAAGAAAAATTCACGTGTTTCCGCCGGATTAATTAAATTCCAGGATTATAATTTGGAAGGTAAATTAGCTTATTGCTCACGCGCAAACCTCAAGAATGCGACTGTGTATTTTTGTGGATATTTAGATTTTTATCATATATAAGAGCTCAAAGGTGAGGAATTATATTGTTCTATTTTGTGTTTTAATAAATAAAATAAAATAAATCTTTTATATATTTTTAAATTGTTTTGATGTTATGATATTAAAAATAAATTTAAAATAATAATAAAATATTATTTTAATATATTTTTTAAAAAAATATTTTAAAAATAACTATCATTACAACGTCAAAAATAAATATCATCAAACGTGTTATGAAAGGCAGAGTTTGGATTGGAAGTATTTTAGATGAGCGTATGGTTTTTGTGATTGACTTGGAGTCAATGTATATTATCATTTTTTTTTGGCCAATTTGACTTGACTTGTGGTTTTTATAATTTTTATTAAAATAATATTTTTAAAATTAATATATCAAAACGATCAAGAACATACAAAAAAAAAATTAATTTTTAACAGAAACCGGTGCAGTTATGTAATGGTATACTCCTACAAATTAATGTACTTTTCACCTTTTCAATTAAATTATGGTTCGACGACACTAAAGATTGTGGTATTGATTTTTGATAAAGATATTCTGGTGATTTTAATCTGGATAATTGGATTCCCACGATTTAATTCTTCAGAGTCTTTGGCTATAATCAACTCAATTTTCATTAATTTTAACTTATCAAATTTCTACAAGTTTTAATTTTTTTTAAAGAGAAAAATTAATTAGTTTTTTTTTTAAATAATTTTTTATTTATATAAATCTGTAAATTTTTTTTAATCCAGACTAGAGATTTATTCATTTTATTTTATTTAAAAAATTGAAAACACAAATATAGAATTGATTGATACAAGACCTTATTAGAAAAATACTATAGTGAGTGATCATTTGGATTTTACGAAGATGGTCGGATAATATTCATTCATGGAAAAAATCATGGTTTAGTCCAAAAATGACGTCACATGATTCTCAATCTAGTCCACAGATTGCTCCACGTGGAATATTGAAAGAGGCTTTGCTTCTCTTACGTGTTAGTGGTCCCATACGCCATGGTGCATTGATTACGAGTTTACGACATTAATTGAATTTGACTAGTCAACGTATTAATTAAAATAAAATTTTCCACTCGGATATTTTTTTTGCATTAGCATGATGTATTCACGTTTTTTTTTTAATTTGAAAAATTAAGTAATTAAAAAATTAAGTATTTTTTTGTCCCAATTCTTTGAATCTCCTTTTAACTAATTTTATGTTTTCTTATTCAAATACTCTCTACACGTGTTCTAATCAGACACATTGACAAAGTAAAGATCGGAAAGGTTAACTCTATGGCTCTATGTAGGTATTTGCAGCATATTTATTAAATTCGATCCGGCTAGCCTGATGGCTTAACATAAGATAAGTTGACCCGCCTCCCTGCCTCCCTGATTGAGTTAGATATCCAATAAAAATTAACCAAAAATTAACTCGGTTAAAACTTAATTTTATTTTTAAAATAAAATAAAATAGAGTTTTTTTAATTATAATAAATTAAAATAATATCATTTTAATTAATTTAAATCAACCTGGCTCATGCGATCCGCAACTTAATTCTTATTATCCGTTTGAAATTGACCCGCGTTTCTAAAAAATTAATTTTCTTATATGTTTTAGATAGTTTTGATGCGCTGATTTCAAATATGATTTAAAAAAAATAAAAAAATATCATTTTGATGCATTTCGGTATGAAAAGCACTTTAAAAAGCAACCACAACCACGCTTCCAAACAGACCCTTAAGCTCGGTCATAAAGCAAGTCAGGTTTCATTATTACAATGTACAGTAAGTAATTCATAAGTCATTCTCCTTGTAAAATGAAGAAATTCAACAGAGGGAAGGGTGCCATTAAATTCATATAATTTTGTTATTCTTGTCGAAGAAGTTGTGAAAAAAACTTAACGTATAAAGTTAGCTTTTCAAGCACGTAATCCCGGGTTAAACCGTATAGGTTTAGGGAACGTTTGGGAACGCGGCTATGGCTGCGTTCCCAAAAAATTTAAATTTTTTTTTTACTAAAATTAAATATGATTTGTATGTTTTGGATCGTTTTGATATGCTGATGTTAAAAATAATTTTAAAAAAATAAAAAAACATCATTGATATATATTTTGGTACGAAAAGTTATTTGAAAAGCACTCGTAACCACACTGCGAAACACGCTATTAATATAAGCGTTGTGTCTAGGGTTACTAGCTATTGAGCTTGACTGGTGACTTGAAGTTTTCCTGAAAAACAAGTTTATTATGGAACAATTGATTTTCTGATGCTACATCAATAGGTATGTGAGAGAAAATAAAAATTGTTGATTATGAGAATTTATTGCCAATCTCGTTTATTTAGTGATATAAAATATATATAAATCTTCATCACGTTAGTTTATTTCATAAGTTATATGAAAATCAATTAATAAAAATATTAATGCCTGCTATTAAATGCATCTAGCATGTTATTAGTCAAGTGTTTTATGAATATTAGTGACATGTTAACTATAAATAATTATTAATTAATAAAAAACATTTGATTAATATAAAATATGATATATATTTACATTAATGATTATTAGTTAAAAATTGTTGGAGATATTATCAAATCTATTGAAGATAATATTGATACTGAAGATAAACATGATCAGGAATTACTATCATGATTAGGGATCAGTGATACTGAAGATAATCGTGATCTCTGATCATATCCGCACAAGAAATTATTACTGATACTGAAGATAATTATGATCAGTGATTATTGATACTGAAGATAATATAATATCTACTTAAGACAATACTAATACTAAAAATAATAATGATCAGGGATTACTATTATAATCAGGGATCTCTGATACTGAAAAGATTATGATTAGGGATCACTGATGCTGAAGATAAATCTTCAACAAAAATAATAATATTAATCTTGTATAAAAATATGCATTTTCAGAAAAAAAAAATATTAGAGAATATTTTAGTAGATTATAAAAAGTTTCTATGTAAATGGTGTGCATCACTTTGTTTTAAGTATACCAAAAAAAGTATTCGTAACTGAAAAGAATACATTAAATCGACACCCAAATAATTTTTCAAGTTAAAACAGGAGGAACGGGGTGCTCTCTGTTTTCTTTTAATGTGCACACACTTCCTATATGATTTTTTTTTTTTAAATAACTCGTTCATTCATTATTATTTTGAATATGTGAAATAATACATTCAAAATTGGAATAAATCTATTCATATTTTGATATATATGTAATACTTTTATCTTTCTCAAATAAAATCATTTAACTAGTTATTGGAAACAAAAAAAATATTTTTCTTGAAGTTTATTTGCCATTATCATATTGAATGAGAAAAAAATAGTCTTTTTATATTTTATATATACAATGCAATAACTTAAATGCCCTTAAAATAAAAAAAAATTAAAATTAGGATTCAGGGGCTTTTTGGTCTTTTACTGCTTTGGTTGCATACTATAATGACTAAATTATCCTTAAAAATAAAAAAAATTAATATTGATGTCTGGATGCATTTTTATCTTTTTATCATGGTTTTTTTAGTTATAATTAATTTACTATGTTTTTTTAACAAAAAAAAAAACAAGCGAGATGCACATCATTAGTCTAGGTAACACAACATGTTTTGTTCGTTGGTTGAAAAGTCAACATCCAAGTTTTGGGATCCAAAAATCAAATTTTTAACTTGTTTTCACTTGTAAATATTTTTTAAAAAAATCATCAAAGAAACTTTATTACACCCTTCAATTAGCCTAAAAATCCAAAATTAAACTTAATAAAAAAAACCTTCTCTATTCCTGATCTTCCTTTTTTTGGTAAGAAGAAGAATACAAACAACCTCCTTGCAAGTCCTCTTTACAAGAAAAAATTATTTATCGTAAGATCGATATTTTTTTTTCTTTTTCTATTTTTAATGACATTCTCTCTCTTTTCTCAATGCTTAGTGATTAAAATGTAAACAAAATAAAAATTTTAGGACCTAAACATAAAACACTAGAACTATAAAGACCAAATAATGTAAAAACTAAAAAATCATGGATTAAGATGAATTTTACCGTGTCTTTTTAACATTGGGGTTTTTTTTGTCCCAATTCTTTGAATCTCTTTTTAACTATAGCTTAAAATCCCATATTACAAAAATACAGGAAAGTTTGGAAAGTGGTTTTTCAGAAAATGAATTTCAAGAAACAAACATGGCTTTAATGATAGGCTATTCCTCATAACTTCACATATGCGAGAGCATGTAAAGTGACAAAAATCTTGACACATAAAATCATGATAATATTACTTGGGAGGATGAGATTGAAAAGAAATAAAGTTTGATAAACAAAAACGAAACAAAATTGCAGCAGAAATAAACAGTACAATGAACAATGATTGACGTTGTTCATTTTTCCTAGTTCTTTTGTATATAAATATATATTAATCAGGGGGATGAATACTAAAAAATTAACAGATAAAATATTGAATATTTAATTTTTTATCCTATAAAAAATATAAATATATATGATATTCATTATCATCCCTGAGGCGCAAGGAAATTACAAAGCTATTGTGATAATGGTGAAGAAATATGCAATATGGTTGGTTTTTTTCACCAATTAACTCTTCTCTTCTCTTCTCTGATCAAGACTAATTTTATGTTTTCTTATTCAATAAAAAAATAAAAATAAAAATAAAAAAACAAATCATCTATACATATACCATACAACAGCCCACAAGAATTTAAAACTCATCCTCGAATTAAGGTTTAATTTCCCACGTCTCCTGTTCTGTCAATTTTCATGGGTTTGAGCAGAAGGCTTTAAAGGGTTACTACTAGCCCATGCATTAAACAGGTTAGGTTGTTTATGAGGCTGCCTTCTTTATCACAATAGGACTCCTTACATGGTGTTTTCCATCGGACCAGGTAATCCCTCCGAACACATAGTCATCATTCTTAAACCCTTTCTTAGCCTCTACAGTCATCTCAAACATTTTCTCTTCATGTTTCTTATCGAACCTCAAACTTCTTGGCTCGACCTTCACAGATATTCCTCTAGGTGCTTTGATATGAACTCTATACGAGCTCGGAGTCCCCACGTTCTTCAAAGTTCGAGACAACGTGATCTTGCCTGAGAGATTCGGGACAGTAATGGATGGATAGTTGAAATCAACCACGCTACTGTTGTTCTGCGACTGGCATATGTATGGCTCACCAAGAAAAAGGGACAACTGGGTTGAATTATAGCCAATGGAACATAGAAAATCCACATAATCTCTAGTTGTTAAGTCATAGACCAAGCCTGGTTCCATTGCTCGGCTAGGCCAGATATGCCCTGCACCATAATTCAAGGGGTTTGCCTCGATAAGAGAAGCATTGGCAATAGGCTCTCTGGCATTGCTGATCGTTGTTGCTGAAATGCCATAAGCAACCACTCAAGTTGTCAGTGCATCATACAAAAATAACCTCAAGATACAAATACGAAGCTTCTATGAGCAGAAAAAAAGTACTAACCGGTTGTCATGATTGCAGATTTTATAGCAGCAGGACTCCAATCAGGGTGAATAGCTTTGAGAAGACCAGCAATTCCAGAAACATGGGGGCATGAAATTGAAGTCCCTGACATAATATTGAATAGTACTTGGCGCTGGTCTCCTGCTATATGAAATGGCCCTGAAGCCTCTGTGTAAGCAGCAAGAATATTCACCCCAGGTGCAGTGATGTCGGGCTGAAGTAACATGAAAATTAGCAGTCACAAAACAATATAGTGCATTCATTTCAAAATCCTTAAATGAAGATGTCAGAAGCATATCGTTTGCACTTCCGGCTCAGTGTCACGTTAAAGCACCTTGAGGATCTCTGGAGTGATCGGATTAGGCCCAGGAGATGAAAAATTGGCCATGGTAGGTGCAGCCACTGTTCCCACTTCTGTGGCACCACTTATATAAGCTACCGGTGTCCTGAATGAAAAGAGAAGTACTTAGTGACTCACAGGATCGCAGACGACAAGTAGTACAGGACATCGTCGACTTAATTTAATCAAATATCGACGAATTCTAATTTTCTGAATCAAATAAGAGAGACCTTACTTTGTACTATAGATATAAGATAAAATGGAAAGCCCATCGACTGCAGAGACAACTGAAGTAGGAACGAAGTGCGCAATAGGATCAACTACACTAAACATAAATTGGTCAGCAAGTATCATCCCCACGCCACCAGATTGAGCAACGACCAAACTCTTTTCTCCATCAAAGACCTCGTCACGAGTACAATATACAATCTTTCCTTTTACTTTTACTGGGTCAAGGGATCCGACGAGACAATGTTTTCTGCCAAACATAAGAAAGATGAATCTAAGAGATCAAGAAAATTAGAACGAACACGTGAAGTTTTGTTAGAGAACAAAGTCAGTTTGGTTACGCTAAATGACTGGAGACGTTGGCAGCTTTAACATCCACCGAATTGATCAAGGGGTAGAACTTCCCAGCTGGTTGAGTATTGGTATTAATACTGAGGCCCTGATTATTTAGAAATGAAGCAGATTCTTAGACCTCATGTCAGCGAGGACAATTTGTAAGGACATGCCAAAAATATGGGCTAATTGGCCGAACCTTGTATCGTTTGTGATTGCCAAGGATGGCATTAGATGGAAATTCCCTGCTGATGGTGCTAGCACCAACTGTAAGAATCCATGGAGCTACATTTACAACTGCACCAGGAGCAGGTCCTTCATTTCCTGCTGCGGCAACCACGAGAATCCCATTCTCGACGGCATGAAATGCTCCTATTGCAGTTCTATCTTTGAAGTATTCGTTTGGAACAAATCCAAGTGAAACAGAGAGGATATCTACACCATCATGTATAGCAGCCTCATAGCCAGCCAATACATCAGCATCCAGACAGTCTGGCCAGCAAACCTTGTATGAAGCAACTCTCGAGTTGGGAGAACCACCTTTCGCTGTTCCATAAGCTGAGCCAAGCAAGTTTGCCCCAGAAACAAAACGACCTCCTGCAGTGGAGAGAGTGTGGGTTCCGTGACCATTGTAATCTCGCGCGGTGTGGTATGAAGAATTAAGTGGGTGGCCAACTTCAGCTTCGTAGCCTTTGCTAAAGTATCTTGCTCCGATCAATTTCCTGGTAACAACAACATAATTGGATGTTACAAATCTAACTATTTATAGGATAGCCTAAGCATATACTCTAGGCTGCAGAAGGGAAAGATTTGCACAGGATTCTGAGAGACTAGTTCAGATAATAAAAGGAGCTCTAGTCATTAGAAAGAAATCAAATTACCTGTTGCATTTAACCCCATCGTTTGTATCACAGTACCCTTTCCATTTAGAAGGAACAGGTCCCATCCCTTCATCATTGAAGCTTTCCGATTCAGGCCAAACACCTACGTGCCATCATAGATTTCAAGAAAATGTTAAAGAAGAGCTATCCATGGAAGTTCTCTCCCATATGCAAGGTAATTGTACCTTGTCCAAAAATAATTGAAGGCAGCAACATTATTTTATGAGAATGATGAAGGATAGTTGAAACATTCTATACACACAAGTAAAATCAATTACCAAAATCAAGAGTTCCAATAATTACGCCTTCACCAAATTTGGCCTTTAGCCACATAGAATCAGCTGAAATCTCTCCATCTCTTTCCAGTCCAAGAAAGTCCCATGAATTTGTCGTGTGTAGTTTGCTTATTTGGTTCCGAAAAACAGATAAAACTTTTGGATGCTCTGTACACATTAACAAGACTATTAATCTAATAATATCATTATTATCAAGAACTTCATGTCGAAAAACGAGAAAGGAAGCATATTAATTATAAGATATCGTAATTTTATGATATGTACTTGAAATTTCAGCTGCTTCTTCATCTTCAAGTATTGCTGCAAAACCATTGAAATAACGAGTGTAGGAGTAGAATATGGCTTCTTTCGCCTTCTCCTTACTGTTATTGCGACATAAATCATTATTAGAATCATGTCTATATAGCACATAGTACAAGTCATGTAATATTGCATCACCTCTGCATGCAAGAACCCAGAAGTTCATGATGGGAATCGGTTACCCTGTCCAGATCCAAGGAAGAAGGTTCAGAAACATGGGAATGTCTCCCCAAGTAAACCACATAAGACTGCATACAGACACAAGTATTTATCAGCTTAAGAGCAATAAAAAAAGATATATTGTTGATGATCATGTAACAAGAAGTACCAAAAGATCGATATTAAAACATCAACATTGTATAATATTAATGCATGCTAGCTTGCCTTTTTTGCAGCTAGAATTGGACTCTGCAAGGTAGCGAAGAGAGTGAGAAACAGAAACACATAGTAAGAAGCTGCTGCAGTGCCCATATTTTTTATATACTTGCTCAATAACGTCTGTTAAGCGAGGTAAATCTCTATGAGAATAACACAAACCATTTATATAGGATTACCTTCCTCCAATCTCCACCAAAAACCAAAAAAAAATCTATACGCAACAAGTTTTTTCGCAGAACATGAAAGACTTTTCAAAAGACTTGAATTTGGACACAAGTACTTTTCCAAGTTCGACGAAGGGTCTTCGATTTTTTTCAAGAGTATAATTCTCACCGGTGATGGTGTATATTGTATTATTTAACACCATCCTCTGCAAATAAAGATAAGATCATGGATGTTAATCTTGAGAGGCTTCAAAACTGTTCAAAAATCATCAGTTTAAGTACGACAAACTTTAAAATCATTGAAGATTTATATGGTTGTTAACTTCAGGGTATCGAGAAATTAATCAAAGTGCACGTAAACTGGCCCAGACATCTACAGTTAACAAGATCATACATGTTAACATCGATTCGCATATTCCTAGCTTTTCTGAAGATTTAACTGGATTTTTTTTTTAATTTTAGCCAATAAATTTTATATAAATAGAATTAATGTTCACAGATGCGGTATCCAAATATTATATGCCTTCTGCAACCTCCCACACCCACGTTGGAGTTGAAAATCAAGCATTAAAATACTTTTAGCAGTAAAACTAATCGAATTAATATAGATACAGATATATTATCGGAGTAAACAATATGCAGCCCTGGTATTATAGCTAGCATAGTCTAAAGATTCTCAAGTGGAATTATGGATGGATAAACACGAGCTCCTCTGTTCAATGCAAGAGATTAGTCAAGTAATGAGATTAAAATCTAGTTGTTTGCACCATTTTTCCCATAAATACAAGTAACTTCTGTTGAATTTAAAGGCATAATGTGGACGAGGTCACGAGTTCATTTTTGATTTTTCATTTAGTATTATTTGACAAAATAATCAAGTCTAAGACACCGTTTGTTCACCGTGTTCTACAAAAATTAATTTTCTTTTTTGCTAAAATTTATTATTTTTTGTATGTTTTGGATTAGTCAAGTAATGAGATTAAAATTTAGTCGTTTGCACGATTTTTCCCATGAATACAAGTAACTTCTGTTGAATTTGAAGGCATAACGTGGACGAAGTCAAGAGTTCATTTCTGATTTTTCATTTAGTATTATTTGACAAAATAATCAAGTCTAAAACATCGTTTGTTCACCGTGTTCTACAAAAATTAAATTTTTTTTTTGCTAAAAATTATTTTTTTTTTACATGTTTTGGATTAGTCAAGTAATGAGATTAAAATCTAGTTGTTTACATGATTTTTCCCATGAATACATTAAACAAGTAACTTCTGTTGAATTTGAAGACATAATATGGACGAGGTCAAGAGTTCATTTCTGATTTTCCATTTAGTATTATTTGACAAAATAATCAAGTCTAAGACACCGTTTGTTCACAGTGTTCTACAAAAATTAAAATTTTTTTTGCTAAATTTTTTTATTTTTTTGTATGTTTTGGATTAGTCAAGTAATGAGATTAAAATCTAGTCGTTTGCACGATTTTTCCCATGAATACAAGTAACTTCTGTTGAATTTGAAGGCATAATGTGGACGAGGTCAAGAGTTCATTTCTGATTTTTCATTTAGTATTATTTGACAAAATAATCAAGTCTAAGACACCGTTTGTTCACCGTGTTCTACAAAAATTAATTTTTTTTTTGCTAAAAATTATTATTTTTTTTGCATGTTTTGGATTAGTCAAGTAATGAGATTAAAATCTAGTTGTTTACATGATTTTTCCCATGAATACATTAAACAAGTAACTTCTGTTGAATTTGAAGACATAATATGGACGAGGTCAAGAGTTCATTTCTGATTTTCCATTTAGTATTATTTGACAAAATAATCAAGTTTAAGACACCGTTTGTTCACCGTGTTCTACAAAAATTAAAATTTTTTTTGCTAAATTTTTTTATTTTTTTGTATGTTTTGGATTAGTCAAGTAATGAGATTAAAATCTAGTCGTTTGCACGATTTTTCCCATGAATACAAGTAACTTCTGTTGAATTTGAAGGCATAATGTGGACGAGGTCAAGAGTTCATTTCTGATTTTTCATTTAGTATTATTTGACAAAATAATCAAGTCTAAGACACCGTTTGTTCACCGTGTTCTACAAAAATTAATTTTTTTTTTTGCTAAAAATTAAGTTTTTTTGTATGTTTTGGATTAGTCAAGTAATGAGATTAAAATCTAGTCGTTTGCACGATTTTTCCCATGAATACAAGTAACTTCTGTTGAATTTGAAGGCATAACGTGGACGAGGTCAAGAGTTCATTTCTGATTTTCCATTTAGTATTATTTGACAAAATAATCAAGTCTAAGACACCGTTTGTTCACCGTGTTCTACAAAAATTAAAATTTTTTTTTGCTAAAAATTAAGTTTTTTTGTATGTTTTGGATTTGTCAAGTAATGAGATTAAAATCTAGTCGTTTGCATGATTTTTCCCATGAATACAAGTAACTTCTGTTGAATTTGAAGGCATAATGTGGACGAGGTCAAGAGTTCATTTCTGATTTTCCATTTAGTATTATTTGACAAAATAATCAAGTCTAAGACACCGTTTGTTCACCGTGTTCTAAAAAAATTAAATTTCGCTAAAAATTATTATTTTTTGTATGTTTTGGATTTGTCAAGTAATGAGATTAAAATCTAGTCGTTTGCACGATTTTTCCCATGAATACAAGTAACTTCTGTTGAATTTGAAGGCATTACATGGACGAGGTCAAGAGTTCATTTTTGATTTTCCATTTAGTATTATTTGACAAAACAATCAAGTCTAAGACACCGTTTGTTCACCGTGTTCTACAAAAATTAAATTTTTTTTTGCTAAAAATTATTATTTTTTGCATGTTTTGGATTAGTCAAGTAATAAGATTAAAATCTAGTCGTTTGCACGATTTTTCCCATGAATACAAGTAACTTCCGTTGAATTTGAAGGCAGAATGTGAATGAGGTCAAGAGTTCATTTCTGATTTCCATTTAGTATTATTTGACAAAATAATCAAGTCTAAAACACCGTTTGTTCATCGCGTTCTACAAAAATTAATTTTTTTTGCTAAAAATTAATTTTTTATATGTTTTTGATCGTTTTAATGCGCTGATATCAAAAATAATTTTTTAAAAATATCATTTTGATATATTTTAACATGAAAAATATTTTAAAAAATAATCATAACTACACTCCCAAACAAGCACTAAGTATTAAGCTGAGAGCTTGCGAGCACCCTAAGAAAGGTGCATGTCAATATTGATTAGCATATATGATGCCAATTGCCAAGCAACACTTTAGTCTCTGAGCTATGTCAAATCCTTTCACTTAGCTATAAGGGCAAACAATAAAGACTATTATGATAAATTAAGTTTTTGATTGGATAAAAAACAAATAATTTATAAATTATACTGTTCAAGAGTTCACAAAAAGTTTAACATTTATCCTCAAGTTTTTATTTATTTATTTTTGTTTGAAAATAAAAAATATCCTCAAATAAATTCATATATTTATTTATTTTTTTACAATAAATAATTTATATATTGAAAGCAAAATGTTTTGTTTGTTTGTTTGTTTATTTATTTTGTTGCGGGTTTGAGCAGAAGGCTTTAAAGGGCTGAACGCCAGCCCATACATTAAGCCCGACTGAAAGATAAAACCCACTAATAAAACAGAAAACCCACTCGAGCAACATCTCCCTCTAGAAAGAACTCGGCGGGAAAACCCCCTTTTCCCCAAATTTCCCCATTTTATTTTTTAAAAAAACAAGAAATCCCTTAATCCCCAATTTCCACCACCATAAGCGGTGATGATAAAAGTTCTGAACGTGGCGGAGAAGCCTTCTGTGGCGAAATCGGTGGCGACGATACTCTCACGAAATCAGCTTCGAGTGAGAGACGGACGGTCCCGGTACAACAAGATATTCGAGTTCAACTACTCCATTAATGGCCAACAATGCCACATGCTTGTCACTTCCGTCACTGGTCATCTCATGGAAGTCGAATTCGAAGATAGATTCCGTAAATGGCATTCTTGTGACCCCGCCGATCTCTACACCGCTCCCGTCCGCAAATACGTCCCTGAGGTGCCTCTCCTACCCGCTCTATTTATAGTCATATAGGAGTATTCTGCAAAGTTGCGCCTGCTGTGTTTTGATTTTTTTTTTCTTGGGATAGGATAAGTTGGACATCAAAAGGACATTGGAGGAGGAAGCGAGGAGGTGTCACTGGCTTGTTTTGTGGTTAGATTGTGATAGAGAAGGAGAGAACATTGCATTTGAAGTGATGGAAGTTTGTAAAGGTGTAAATAGAAATCTTACAATAAGGAGGGCTCGGTTTTCGGCTCTAATTGAGAGGTTTTTTTAAGGCCAAGCTTCTTTCTTTTTTCGTGACGAGTTGATGTCTTCTTGAGTTTGTGTTTGCTTATGTTTTGGTTTTACAAATGTAAGGGATATTCATGAAGCAGCCCAAAATCTTATTGCTCCTAATCAGTGGTTTTCAGATGCAGTGGACGCTAGGCAAGTGAGTGTCTTGAAATCTTCCAGTTTTATTGTAGTTGCTATCAAGTTAGTTTCTATAATGCGGGCCATCTTGTGCTGTGAAACTATACATGTTTATGTATTAGATAAATTCTCTTTGCAGAGTCCTTTTCTGTAAAAAAGCTGGGAATTAATGACTGCTGTATTTTTTCATATCTGTTCATACTCTGGATTCTTCTATTATGGGAAACAAGATTGATTTTCTTTCATTTGCAGGAAATTGATCTCCGAATAGGTGCTTCTTTCACTAGGTTTCAAACGATGTTGTTGAGGGATAGGTTTGTTATTGATTCTGCTCAAGATGATAGAAATCTTGTTCTAAGTTATGGGCCTTGTCAGGTATGTTGATAGTTGGTAGCTGAAAAGTTTGCATATATCATTTATTTATGCTTATGAATTGGTCATTGTTCCCCTCTATGAATGCAGTTCCCTACCCTTGGATTTGTTGTGGAACGTTACTGGGAGATACAATCACATGAGCCAGAAGAGTTTTGGACTATCAATTGTACTCATAGATCAGATGAAGGCCTTGCTTCTTTCAATTGGATGTAAGCTTTGGAGGCTCACTGCATTATGCATCATTTCCTTTTGAGTTCCTGAAATATATGGTTAAATCTTACAATATTTTAGTTTCACAGGCGTGGACATCTTTTTGATTATACCTCATCTGTTATACTTTATGAAATGTGTGTTGAGGAACCAACTGCAACAGTAAGTAACAGAAATCACGTGCCTTGTTTAGTTTCAATTTTGAAGTGCAGTTCTTAGGAAGCTTAATTCTTTTTTACTAATTGCCAATCAGGTCACGAAGGTCCAGCAGCAGGAGAAGTTGAAGTATCCCCCATATCCTTTGAGTACGATTGAGCTTGAAAAACGTGCTTCACGGTACTTCCGGATGAGTTCTGAACAAACCATGAAGGTTAGCCTTTGGGAATTGGGATTTAATATCATCTTATGAAGAATACCTGCAATTCTGCATCTTGTTTATTGTTTTAGACTTCAGGGTCTGCTTTGTATAGTTTTTAGATTCCTTCTAAATTTGCTCAACTGGTTAAAGTTGCAAAGAACAAGAAACTGAACTAGATTATGCACATGAGCAATTGAGTGCATTCATGACAGATTATGCACTTCAATGCCCGAGTTAGTTCAGTGGTAGCTTAACCTTTTCAAAAGAAAGAATACAGTGCAGTTTGTCTGTTGTGTATTTCAAATTATAATACCACTGTCACCAGATTTGTTTCTCCAGTTTTAGTTATCAGAATCCATTACAAGTATAATATATACATATATGTGTGTGTGTGTCTTTAATTATTAGGAGTCTCACTTTGTCTCCTTTTAATCATATACCATTTGAACCTATTTGTGTCTAATTGCATCAAAATAATTTTTTTTTAATCTTTCCAAAAATTCTGTAGCCAATCATTCGTTATTTCATTTTCTTTGGTTTATAGGTGGCAGAAGACTTGTACCAAGCTGGTTTCATTAGTTATCCTCGTACGGAGACTGACAGCTTTTCTTCCAGGACTGATTTGCATGTGGGTAACCTAGTTTTTCTTGTGTGGACACCTATTACTTGAACAAGTTCTCTTAAGCTTCTCATGTTGCAATTGGTTTATGAATTATGACTCAACCTGATGTAGACAATTGTACAAGAACATCAAGAGCATCCTGTATGGGGATCGTATGCACAAAGATTGTTAGATCCTGGAGCAGGACTTTGGAGGAACCCTAGTAATGGTGGACATGATGACAAGGCCCACCCACCCATCCACCCAACAAAATTTTCAGCTGGAGAATCCCGGTGGAGTCAAGATCACCATGTAGTCCATCTCTTGATACTTGTATCTACATGTGCTTGGCAATCTTTCTTTTCCTTCTGGTCCAATTTGGTGATTATGACTTTGACTGAGTTCCTGAAATTTAGTTACTCTCATTTTCTCCAGAGATTGTATGAGCTGGTTGTTCGACATTTTCTGGCATGTGTCTCACAGCCAGCTGTTGGGGCAGAAACTGTTGTTGAAATTGATATTGCTGGTGAACGCTTTTCTGCATCAGGGAGAGTGATATTAGCTGTGAGTAGTGTCATATCAAATCATAAGCACTCATTGTTTCGTTTCAATTAGTAATTTTGTTTTGCTATTGTAGATCATTTGCATATTTGCCATGGAATTAATGTCCCTTATGTAACAATAATGGCTATGGTGGTCACTATAATTTTACAATTCTATTGTTTTGGATTATTTTATTTTATTCTATGTACAGTTGTTTATCTTTTATTAGAAGCACTTGGAATTGATTTTCTTGGTAAATTCTTACTGTTAATATTTTTAAATGGATGCTGTATTTAGAGTTAAATATTGTCATCAAGGCATGCACTAGTATGGGCAGTGTAGTTTGACACTAAATTGGTACATTTTTTCAATTAATCAGGTAAAGCAGCACATATATGTTTACTTATGAAAATTATGTTATATAATCATTTGATGTATTAGTATACTATTTTTTAATTAAATTACTTAAACTTTGTACTATGGAGATGATGTTCAACTAGTCTTGTCACTTTTAGGTAGATTATTAAATCTTCATATTACAGACAATTTGCTAAAATTTGTGACAGCTGTGGCCATTGCATAGAACTGTTATGCTGCAAGTGTGAAAGCGATTTGAAACCTGACTCTTACTATGATTCACATTGTTGTGTCTAGCTATTGGAGTTCTCAAAGACATTTTCTAAAATCACGACTCAATTCTAGAAAATTAGGATCTGGTAAACTAAAAGTAGCTGTTGAATTCCTGTGACCCCGACCCCCCCCCCCCCCCCCCCCCCGCGTATAAACGCCAGATATCAATGGGGCATGTTGCTAATCAACCATATAATTTTTAACAATGAAATGAATTGCTTTCATGGCTTAGTCAAGTAGCCTGCTTAATTTTGTATAAAGCCAGAAGCAAAGAACCGGCAGTTCAATTGATGGTTACTAGACTATAGACATAATTAATAAACGTGTTCATGAGTATTTCAAAAAAATTATGATAGTGCTACCTTTAGGTTTTTTGGCAATTGTTTTATATGGGATCTAACAATATCTTGTATGGCCAGAAAAATTACTTGGATGTTTATCGCTTTGAATCATGGGGTGATTCAATGATTCCAACCTATGTCCAGGGACAACAGGTTTGGCGTTACCTTTCTGATTTGTAGGCTGTGTGTTTCTTGCTGTTTTTGTGAGTATTTGATATGCCATGTATCTGTTTTCAGAAGTCTGATGGAATGAAGTTATAATTTTTATGATATGCTATCAATGAGATGGATTTTCCAGCCAGCTTTTAAACATCACTAATTTGCCAAGCAAACTTGTGCTTGATTTCTGTCCAAGATAGCATGCCTCATTCACCACTTCCATGATTTATCTCATCATTTAGAAGATTAGAAATTTTTTTGGTAAATTGAGATAGAAAGCAACTGCTCACCTTCCATGCCTGGCATTCTATGTCATACAAGTTATTCTGAATGCTTAATAACCATGCCAGCCTCAGTTGATGCTATCTCAACATTCAGATAATAGTTTGATGTAAATCTTGCCTGATAGAGAGTTAACCACTGCATTAGCATTAGAAAGATGGAAAGTTTGAATAAAAGGTATTGTAAGTATGCTTTTTTAGTATAAATGTCATTTCCTCTTATTAAAAACAGTTCTACAAAACAAATGGACAGGTTTGGTTTGTTGTTGTCCTGGGGGTCTTCTCTATTTCTGTTTCTTTGGTTTTTTCCTTTTTGGTGCTTCCAAGGGCATAAAGCCCACAAAACAGGAAACTAATTTTGTGTTGAGTTGTTGGTCATTTTTTCAAGGCCTAAACTGAAAAATGACAGAGTTTGATGGTCGAAGATTTGGAGTTAGGATTTACTTTCTTTTATAAAACTCTTTTATATTTTGAACTACAGATAATTATACTATAGTTTTGGACAATGTTGCAGTTCATTCCGGCAACATTGACTTTGGACTCTGGAGTCACTAGACCGCCGCCTCTCTTAAGCGAAGCGGATTTGTTAAGTTGTATGGACAAGGTGAGAAGACTGGAATTCCAATTATTTTTGTTCTGGCTTTGTACTCTCTATGCTAGTTCATTATTTTCCCATAATTGTATAATTTTAAAATTGCGTCTTCTCCCTCTGCTTGTTTTTGTAAGGCCGGGATTGGTACAGATGCAACAATGCATGATCACATTAAAAAGCTGCTTGATCGATTCTACGTCACAAAGGATGCAAACACTCGCTTCTCACCTACTAATCTTGTAACTTTACTTAAATCTCTTAATGCAATATCTTCTTGTCCTTGTAACTTTACTTAAATCTTCTTGTCCTTGTGGTTACTTGTATGAGGTTCCTATTTCATGTGCTGGTACATATGAAAAGGCACAACTTTTTAGGATATGAGTGAAGATAGGCTGAATGTTTGCAAGTTTACTTAAACTTTACAGTACCGTCTTTTTAGACATTAATGGGTGTAAATTTTAGTCTTACTTTTGAAAGTGTTTGATTGGTCTACTCAATTATTATGGAAGTATTCCCTGCTAATAGGTTCAACCATGCAATTTTTGTCACTGTTCTTGTGTCTCGGTCAGGTTGGAAACCTGAGATATTTGTAATACGTTGTATGAGTTTATATTTTAAGATATTTGACTAAATGCAATGTCAATAGTTTTGGATTGCTAATTGCATCACTGCATTCTTTCATAAAAAAGTTGTATTTCTACGAATTTGAGAGTTCCAGATGTTGGCTTTAGAATTTTAAACTTCTTAGCATCAAGACAAAAATACAAAAACATGCTTGGTTGTTGATCTGGCAAGGGTAGTTTTCTATAGTTGACTAAACTCCTTATTTTTGCTTTACATAAGAGGTTTGTTTTAGTCATTCAACAGGATTTTGATACCATATATTGATTTTGATGTTTCTGTCTCAGTGTTTTTCATTTGTTCTAGCACTGTTATAATGAGGCATCTAAAGAAGAGAGGTAACAGCAATTAATTAAAGTGATGAACAATTCAACTAAAATAAGCCTCAGTGCAAAACTAGTTGGGGTCATGTCAGTGATGGCAGTTGGTTAGATTTATATGCTACAGTTGTCACTCAGGTCTTTTAGCTGTATTTGAAGTTATCTTTTTCTGTGTTGAGTTTGTTGAAAACCTCTGCCATGTAAGTTCATTTCTATCTAAAAGATTTTGTTTTCTGTTTTCATGGCTTGATTTTCCTGCCGAATCTTCTTATTTTACTATTGATGAAAAATTGTGATCTCTGGTTAGAGCCTTCATGCAAATCTTTAATCTTTGAAGTGCTTATTAGTCTGTTCATTACTACAATTTAAGAGAAGCCAGTTTAGGTACTTAGTGATGGAAGGAAGATAAAATGATGGCATGATTATTTCCTTTAAATTGTTAACTGTTTCTTTACTAATTATGACTTCAATGCATTTCAGGGCGAGGCACTTGTTATGGGATATGATGACATGGGGTAAGTAGCTCCCCATTATCAGCTGCCAAAGATACTGTTAGATATCTGAATGTTTATTTTAATGTTGGCCTGTGATGGAGAATGGACTCTGTTCTCTATTCATTTGATTATTTCGGAGTTGTAAATTAATTGTTCTTGGGAGGTTACATGGGGGTATCCACTTGTTGCAGAGAGATTAATGTGATATAATTTGTGTTTGTTAGAATACCTGGTTAAGCTGTTATTCTTGTTGTTGATCCTGCCCGAAGTGGCAGATCCTGGAAGGATTGAGATGGATTGGTTATGGCTCTAACTTTCAATAGTTCAACCTTTTCTCCCCATTTTTGCATCAGTAGTCACAATCTAGATTTGAATCCCTGCATTTGTGTGATTATGCCTGATAACCCACTAATATTCTTTTGTTATAATACTCTGGATATCAATATTGATCATATATCATGATTTTTCTAAGCCACCTCATTAAATCTTTCTGTAAATACATAGTCTACACGCACAAACTTGCAATATGATGTCCATGTAGCATACAGGTATGCCTGTTGCTACAGCTTCCTAAATGGGAACTGATATTCAAGAATACATCATCGGATAGACATTATAACAGTGTATTCATGGTCAGTTAAAATATCCATGGTTTAACTAGTTTAGATGGTTGACTGTGACTTTGGTGGCAAAACTGGTTTCAAGCTATGAAAAAATCAAAAGCAACATTTTCCAGGTACTACTGAAAGTGCATCAGATATAAATTAATGATTAACTAACAACAGCAATGAAACAATATTAACGACACTTTCTGACGGGCATGTCAAAATCAGCTGTTGGATGTCTTTGCGGCCATGATAATGCATGAATATGTGCATGTATGTGTGCAAGGGGCTTAGGGAGGGGCTGTATGTGGTGCACTGTTGTTGTGTGAGTAAATATACAGTTAGGAGCGATGCAGAATGAGGATTCTTAAGAAAGCAAGAAGTTGTAAAGATTCACAAAAAAATTGAGATGCAAATTTTGAAGCATGCCATCCTGATGATGTTCCATGCTCTGTTAAATAGATATGCTGGTCTGGTGCTGTTATTTTGCTTATGTGCTTAGTTACACTGCTAAATTCAACACTTATTTTGTTGTTTGAGTACTTCCTTTTCTATTTCTTTTTTCCACAGGAAAAATCCTTTTAGCCTAAGTGAGAAGATAAATTTTTCCTTTCAGGTATGAACTTTGGAAACCCAATCTGAGATCACTGATGGAGTGCGATATGAAAGAAGTCAGCGTGGGCAATAAAAGTAAAGCTGAAGTTTTGGCAACTTGCTTGCAGCAGATGAAAGCTTGTTTCTTAGATGTACGTTGGAATTCACAGAACATAAGCTCCATGACTGTTTGGTTGGGAGGCCATGTTATAGTTGTCTTTTCCTCAAGAAATTGTGACTATTGTTCATAATCCTATGTTAAGTTCCTTTCTATATTAGCATGGTGATTCACTGTTGCAGTTTGTAGATAGTTGTATGCTTGATCTGATGGACACAGTAATTACTAAATGAAGGCTAGTATGAAATGCTTGCATGCAACAAACAGGTTGGATTTATAAAGGGGATCATTGGTCGAGAACAGTTCTAATGCATTATCTAGCATATGTTGTTTTTGTTGAGGTTTACAAGTGTTTGGCCCGTTCTTTTTTGATAATTTTCATTCCTCAAACACTTGAGCTTGTTTCTGAAAAAGATTACTCAAATTACCCTGTACAATATATACAGCAAATGCCACTTCTCTCAATTCTTGACTGAACTGGAAACTTTTGCAGGCAAAGGTAAACAAAGTAAAACTCTTGGAAGCCATGGCAATTTTCTTTAACAGGTGGGTTCTTTCACCTGCTTGTAGTATTACAGATGATTTGTTTCTATACCATTAAGCATATCTTTTTCTTTTATTCAGATCTGATAGATCGAATGGAGATGACAGTAGCGCGTTGGGGGAAAATGTTCGGCCATGTGGACTTTGCCAGGAAGCAAATATGGTGCTTAAGAAAAACCGGGTAATGATGGTTATTTTGTGAATTTCTTGGTATATATGATCAAAACTTCTTTCCACTTATGCTTTCCTGTATTTGATATTTATGAAGATCAGTTTCTGAGTTAACCTTCACTTTTAGTCAGTAGAGGTAATTAAGTATTTAGTTCCATTACTTCTGTTTATGGTATTCTAGAAACACATTTAAGCAAGTCATTGTTTCTCACAAAACTAGCATTTCCCCTCTGAACAGGATGGCAATTTCATGGTTGGATGCTCGGGTTTTCCACAGGTCAGTGCACTTGTGCTCAAAACCTGTAATTCATTGTAAATAACTGTATTTTTGAAGGCGCATCAAAGTAAACTCCCTAATTACTGATGAAAAGAAACCAAAGGTTGTTTGTTCCACTTCTTTTAGTGGTGCCTAACTTGTAATTGCCACAATCCTCTCTGTTCTACTCCAAATCATGGCCGACAGAAATGTGCTCTATGCTTGTGTGGATGTGTTTTTTATCTTATACAGTACAATGAAAGATTATCTCTCTTTTTCTGTGTTGATAACTAAACTCACAATTGTTTAACTTTTAATTTATAATACTGATTCATGATTGTTGTATGTTGGAGGATTATTTCTGCTATAATATTTAAAAGATCCGTTTGTTTCATCTTCAGTGCAGGAATGCTGTATGGCTCCCTGGACCTGTTTTAGAAGCCACCATAACCAACAATATTTGCAACTCTTGCACTCCAGGTTTCTACAGCTAATTGCAACATGTCACTGCAATATTGGTAGCTAAGACTAGTTTTGCATGCAAGTTTACGTTGAGTTCAATTTGTGCTTGTTCACCAAAAGACAAATTCAGCTACTCACCCTATCTTAAGCATGCACTATAAATTGCTGTGATGCAAACAATCCCAAAATCTCCATCCAAAGTAAAAAATGTCATGGACTTTGGCAAACCCTAATTGAGCTTCATTATTTGATGTTTATAAAGAAATACTGACGTTGTTCTATGTAATATATCCTTTGGCTTTTTTGCTCTGAATCTGAAACTAAGACATTCTGTACAGTCTATTTCCTTCATCATAGCATTTCACCTTTTCTGAGTGTTCATGTGGCATAAGCTATCTCATGCATTACATGGGTTTCTACAGCAAGTTATTGCTGATATGATGTTTTCTTTCTTGAGATCTTACTTATTCATTATTGATGCACCTTTTTAAGGTCCTGTTTACTTGATCCAATTTAAGTTCCGCCAGCTTGAAATACCACCAGGCTTCAATGTCAACCATTTAGGTAAGGGCAACCCTATGGTATTGTAGGGATTGTTTGTTTTGATTTTTCTTAAACTATGATGTACATGCTTTGGGTTATATATACATAAATCAGATTGTTTTGTTTGGATTTGATATTTGGTAAACTTTTGATAAATAAGGAGATTCGTTAGGAATGTGATCTGTGTTGCATCATGTTTTATTTGAAGTTTGAATTTATCTGGTAAAAATTTGGATGGTCAAATTTGCTTCAATTTTGCTTTTGAACAAGTGTTTCCCACTCTTTTAGATGCAGAAGAAAGTGAAGAGCTTGCCTTTCACCAATGATTTGGTGAAAGAGATTTACTTAGATCCCTAACAAGTGTTTCACACTCTTTTAGATGCAGAAGAAAGTGAAGAACTTGACTTTCACCAATGATTTGGTGAAAGAGACAGACTTAGGTTTATATGGAGATCTATCTGGGTCTATTAAGGACTAATAGACGTAGCTGGGCCCATATCTAAAATTTATTCTTGTAATATGACATTTTTATAGTTGTCTGACCCACTATCAGATTGTGCTTTTGCTTGGTCATCTTTTCTATTTGAGGCATAGTTTGAGGCACAGTGCTACTGGTTAATTAGTTGAGGGGCAGGAAGTGCAAACTGGAAAGGCCTGAGAGAACAAAACTTCGTAGTAGTAGTTAAGATACAATTTTTTCTGCAATAAAACAGGCCCTGGCACAAGGATTCACCTCCTTTCATTGACAGTCATTTGAAGAAGCATTAGTTTTTCTGCCACGTGATATTTCAGCCTTGATATTTGAAGGAACGGAAATATGAGATGCAACATAACTGTTTCAATCATCTATTCGTAGTATTAGTTAAGATATGATTTTTTCTGCAATAAAACAAGGCCCTGGCACAAGGATTCACCTCCTTTCATTGACAGTCATTTGAAGAAGCATTAGTTTTTCTGCCACGTGATATTTCAGCCTTGATATTTGAAGGAACGAAAATATGAGATGCACCAACATAACTGTGCCAATCACCTATTCTTGATTGAAAGACATTTCACTACATGGAAGTTGATAGGTTATTTCAAATCCATCCTTGTGTTGAAGGAGAGTGTTTATGCAAAATCCATTTGCGCTCTTAACTCAAATCAATACAAGAAAGCCATAGACATTAACACTCGTGATGTCTTTTTAGCCAGTATGCCCTTATCATGCCATCTATCAATGCCATTTCTAGCTTCCCCATATGCATGTCTTTCAGGGCTTCTTGAAATGGGTTTCATACACATCAACTTCATTTGCTATTTAATTTTTTCTGCAGATGTTCATGGATGCACATGTGCACTTCCACATAGCTTTTTAGCAATCTTTGCCAGTGTTGAATCTCTTTCACATGTTATCAGGTTGCATTGGTGGTTGTGATGAAACTCTTAGACAGTTGATAGAAATCTGTGGAACCGGTTCCCGTGTTCAAGGTGGGTATATATGTTCAGCTTGATTTGTTACATAAACATGTTTAGTTAGTCATATGAAGTAGAGTAATTAGACTACAGGTTTGAAGATGAATGTTCACAAGTCCATAACTAGAATTGTGCCTGCAAGAAATAAACATGATATCCTTCCATGTAATTTAATGGTTCTATGCTGTTTGGAATTTGTTTAACATCCATCTTAGTGTAATTGTGCCTGGCTTCACTTCTTGATAAGAAATGTTGTTAATGGAAAGATTAACAATCCTTGAAATGATACTTATATAAGGAATTTTAATTTGGAATTCGTTTTCTCCTTTCAGGATAAATCTATTTTTTAACTGAATTCCAGAACATGTCAAATATATTGGGAAACTTGAATTACAGGATGATTATGTAACAGAAATGATCATGCACATGCAATTTGCTTTGTTAGGAAAAAAGTAGATTAATAAATGAGTTGATCTTTATATATTCAATATATTATGCAGCAAGAGGTCGACCACCAACTACAACATCCAGCAACGGACCACCCACTACAACACCCAGCAACCCCCAACGAAGTAACTCTAGGCAGGCACCCTGCATATATTGTTATCAAACAGGGCATGCTTCAACTGATTGCCCTTCACGGATTTCAGCCACTCGACATGTGCAGTCTCATGGAATGAACCAACAGAATGGTACTACTCATGAACTTTTATTTTCTCCAAATCATAAATGAGATTCCTAACAAGACAATTTTTATTTTTTGGTCAAATTAACTGTCAAAGAAATACACACCAGATTGTATTATGATAACAAATATGGTTGTTGACGTACTATCTCTATACCCTTTCAAAATTAAAATAATTGTTACATAGGGAATTTCAGCTGCCTTTTACTGTGAATATTTCACATTTGGCAGACACTTGGACTTCTAATCATTCAAATATATGTGGTTTTTCCTTTCTTTAGTAGAATTCTTTTGACATACACACCCAGTGACCTAGGAAGCTTACTAGTGATTCACTACGAATCCTACTACTTTTGGTGAAGACTATAATTTCCTTTCTTGTCTAGGATTGAGCTTTAGGCATATATAATGACAGCTGTAGGAGGGAATTGTTATTTCTCCCTTCCTCTTGCCCCTTCCCAACCGCATGTCACTTTTTTCTCCCTTGTTCTTTGCGGTATAGAAGAACCATATCACCTCACAGTTTTTAGAATTAAATCTTTAATCCAAGTTCAAATCAAAATATTGTGAAGTGTTGACTGCAAACATATAGGTAGAAGCATTATATTTCGTTCTCTGAATAATTTCAGAATGGGCATCTTTCGCCCATTGTTTATATTTTTGGGGTTTAAGAATACACTAGCTTGCTCTATTTTCCTCCTAAGCATGTGAATTGAAAGTAATCTCAGAAGTGTATGGACTTCTGGAAGCATTAAAATTGTATATGCGTGGTATTGAGTTTTAGTACGGTATCTGTTTGCCATTGTTAGAGTTGTTAACTTTTTTTTTTGTGCAGATTGTTAGAGTTAATGTACCCTTGATACCTGCTCTTGAAAATGCTCTTTGTGTTGCAGGAGAATCTTCAATTCCATGTAGCACATGTGGAACGCCATGTGTTCTGCGAACAGCTAACACAGCAAATAACAGGGGAAGAAAGTTCTATTCATGTTCATCACAAGCATGCAACTTCTTTGTGTATGTAAACCTGAACCTAGATATCTCTTTATGTTATACTAGAAAAATTGTTAAAGTGGACTGGTTAATGCAGAAATTACTTGATACTTCTAATGTGTACAACTCATCTCTAGCACTCATGCGAGACTCATTTATGAGAGGCATCTGTGCATGAATGTCAGGGATGAGGTGTGTACACTTCGAGTATTCAATAATTTCTCCAGTTAAAGATTTAACATTCGAAGGATTATCGTATTCTAGTTCCGGAATTCTCCTTTCATCCTCTTCTGATTTTATTCTGTCATCTGCTTACGGAAACATCATATTTTATATGATGTATCCTATTTGTCTGCGACGCAGATGGGAGGATAACCTCAACAACGGCTCTGCCCCAAGAAGTGCTCCTCGTCCAAATATGAGTAACTCGGCATCTAACCCTAGCAGGAGGGGCGGTCGTGGGAGGGGTGTTCAGAATGCAGGACGTGCAGCTGATGTAACTTTTGTATCAGCTACAGGTGAGCCGATATCTGGAAGAAGATGCTTCGTGTGTGGTGATCCATCACACTTCGCAAATGCTTGCCCCAGTCGTGGTTCCTGATGCCTTGCCCTCTCAAAGAAGAGTTGAGACATGCTCAAGTACGTCGAGGACAGGTTTGGTACCTGCTACCATTTCGGCTCTTGAGTGCCGTAATTTTGTAAAATTATGCTCTAGATATGATCGCATAGAGTGTACACACTACACACTGTATTTATTGACTTCGTTCTTCACCATTGTGGGCTGAAATCACAAGAGCAAGTTTATGGCTTGTCCTCGATCGGGCCACCCTACGCTTATTCTGTAGTACCTTAAGTAAACAGTACATAATTCCGGGGCATTATTAATGATTATGATTAATTAAAATTAAATTAACTAAAAAATAAAAAGGTGGTGATTTTACTGTGCACTACATCCCAAAACACCATTTATTTTTAACAGTTTTTTTTTTATATATATAAAAAAATCAGTGTTTATTTTATTTTATTGGTCAACATTTGGTTTATTAGAGATTTAACTTCAAGATTTACTCTGTTTTGTTTTTTATATAGTTATTGAGTCTAATGACACGAGTTATGGATTTAACGGGTTATTCTGATTGATTCAGGGTTTTTTTTTTTTTTCATTAGTATTTTTTCTTTAATTTTATCATTTAAACAGATTATTAAAAATTAGATTTTATGATTTGTTTTAGTTTATTTTCTATTGAGTTATTTTAGTTATGAATTTGATAAATTAACTCATGTTGACTTGAGATTTTTTTTAATTGAATTTTTTTTTTAATTATTTTTTTTACCATTGGGTTGATTGAAAATTGAGTTTTATAACTTGTTTTAATTTGCTTTATATGAAATTATCATGGTTTCAGTTATAAATTTAACAAATTAATTCAAATTAACTTATATCATTATAATATGTTGGCATTTTATTATTTAAATAAAAGGATATTTTCTTGAATGTTTTTCTTAATTAAATTATATCAAAATTATTTTTAGAACCATTAAATCAATTAAGTTATATCAAATTAATTTTTACATGATTTAAATAGTTTTTTACTATAAAAAATATTAACAGCACTTCAATATATTTTTTTTATGTTAAAAACATTGATAATAATTTGGATCAACAATCTAAGTCATCCCCTAAGCTTTGGGAAATGATATTCCCATGTACTGTTATGGCTAGTGGCAAGTCAATTATATTTTTGATGAAATCCATCATGGAAGTGGGCCCAGAACCGTGTAGTGCACATGAACGAAAGCTTGAGGGCCCTACCAAAGATCAAACACTAAGCACGGAGGGCACATGACACGTGTTTTGATTCTCAGTACAATGTAATACAGGTAACATGGGCTACGGTCAACTAGATACTTGACCCGCACGGGTTAAATATTTTTTCCGAAACAAAAATTATATACACAAGTTTTTTGACATGTTTTTATTATTAATTTTTTTAAAGTGAAATTCAAAAATTTTATGTATATATATATAATTAAATAAATTGAGAACTATACATATTAATTAATGAAAAAAAAGCTATAAATGATAGCTAAAAATAAAAAAATAGAGAGACAAATGTAGATTAAGATATTTAATCTTGTAATACCGGGTATTTACCTAGTTATGTTTTCTAAATTTTTTTATTAATATAATTTTTTTATTCAATTAAACGATAATAGAAATATACATATATTAAATTGATTGAATAAAATAAAAGGTAAAAAAAATATTATGCAAGACTATACATAATAGAAATATTATCTGAAAATAAATATTTTTTATTTTAAAAATAAAATTTATCTATACAAAAGGTTAAAAAAAAATATAGATGAATCAAAAAAACTTCTTGAAAAATCAAATGCACGTAAAATAATAAAAAAATAATTGTCATTTAAAAGAGTCTCTCTAAAAAAAATAAAAGAGAGAAGAAGTATTAATATAAATATTAATGTCGTCTTTATTGCCTAGTTTTGGGGCATAGTGGTAGTCAGAAAAATAGGGTTGATGATTTTTTCAACCTAAAAAACAAAATTTCAATATTTTTTTTATCCTAAACACCTACAAAATATCATAGCCAACTTGATAAATCAGTTTATGGCCTCTAAAAACCTAAAAAGTTATTTCAAAACCTGAAATCAACTCGAAATAAAAAAAATTACCAAGATCATATATATTTTTCTTGGATTTTTTAAGGTTAAAAAAACCCTCTAATGCGAGCTCCCCTCATCAAAACAAAAACACCAATTTAAAATATTTTGTTGGTCAAAATCGGTGTCAATAGAAATCCTTTCTTTAATGCTGGATTTCGATGACTTTCTTTCGTCTCCCTTATATCAGGGACATAAGAATAAGGAAATTGAAGATTAAGATCAAATTTTTTTTTTAATTTTAAAAGCTAAAAAGATCGAATATCTATAATTTATAAAGTATAAGTATTACAATAATATTTTACCCCAACTTTTTAAAGTCACTCATTCCTGGCATGTTTTTTACTTTAATTTCTCGTCTTTCAATCTCACTCTCTCCCAGTAAATTTACTTACAACTAAATTTTAGTTAATTTTGTGACGTGGCTGGTCACTTGTTCTAAATGGAGCAATCGGTACATGTAGATATGCTTGTCTCCCTTGTTTGACAATGACTTGAGCAGCACTACTATTCCACTATTTTTTACACTAAAAAAATAAAATAAAATAAAAGAAATCCAATTTATTTTATCCAAAGCATTCCCGTAATTCCAAGCCACAGGAAGGCCTTTATTGATCCTCTTCTTTGCTTGTAATGGATCCAGCGCATGTTCCATCTAATCTTGGATTCGCGCAATGATAACTCCATGCTTGAATGCTTTGCTCCTTTTTATTTATATTATTTTCCTCTGGTAGAACATTAATCATTAGAACAGGCGAAGCCCTTTATCAATAAAATGAGCAAATCATTGGATCCAACCAAGTTGTTTGCTCCATCTTGTTTTTTACTCTGTCCCAGCTTCCTCGAGACAAGATAAGCTGTCTTTTGGAGCAGAAGGACAAAAAAAACACCTGAAATTGAGGTGTCCTGTTACGCTTGAAAAAGAAGATTAATTTCCTACTTGTTGCAAGGGTGGACCACGTAAGCTTTTTGATATTGACATCTAAATTGAGCGAGCCATAATAATAATAATAATAATAATAATAAAGAGGATCACAATGGGCACCATTAATTTCATCATTAAAAGTGGTTCCAGATTTTTTCATCATTAAATCCCTACTAAAAATTAGAGATTTTCAGTAGGTTAAACCTTACAAGCCAGCTCACAGTTATTGTGGACGAGCACAATTTTTTCTTACAGGTATTGCACGCATGCCGAGGGGGAGAGAAAAGGGAGGAAAGGAGAAGGAAAAAAGAAGAAGAAGGGCAACTTGAGCCAATACGGCGACTCATCGCGACATGCACTGCCCTGGAAGACAGGTCTGGCCGCAACGGTTCCAGTGCTGCCCAACAAGGCCTTGAGCTAGGCACCGACAAAGCCCCAAGCGCCGCTTGAGTATGGCGGGGCTTCAGCATTGCATGCGCTAATTGTTTTTTTCCCTGACAACCATTTTTTTTAATTTGGTGGGGCCTCATTATTGCACGGGCAAGTTGTTTTTTCGGTTTGGTCCCTGATCAGTTAATTTTTTTAATTTGATCCCTAATTCTTTGATAAATTTTTTCTTTGGTCTCTAATTCTTAGATGGCTCTTAAAATTAGTCTCAAATTTTATCCCACACAAGCAAAGTTGCAAAGTCGGAAAATATAACCTTTTTTTTTTCTATTGAAATCCACGCATCACAATTTTTTCTAAAAAGTTTTGTTTATCATTAATGATTTTTTTCTTTATTAACACATGTCATAGTGTATTAGTTTTATTAAACACACTAATCAAGCTTTAAATACTTACATATTTAATATTTAATTTCCATCACCAACAAAAAAAAAAAAGAAATTAATAACCCCAACATGTTTTTTTTTTTCAAGTTTTAGTTGACTTCCCACATCATATCAGCATAGCACAGGTACCGGCACTTGTAATCCTACCTGCCACTGATCTTCTAGATTTTATATACGTAACCCACAAATACAAGGCTAATAAAGTGGAAGACTGTCTCCAACACTTGCGGTATTTTACTATTTGTATACCCAAAAATAAGTGCTGGCTACTGGCTGGAAAGGCCCACCCACCAAGTACTTGTAGAGAAAATGAAAAGCGAAGGCACATGGAAGAGTTGAAGTCATGGACACCACCATGCCGTAATTCATGGGCAGCGGACGGTGGTGGCCGTAGCAAAGTGACGTTAGGCTTCACTCAGCATCCCCAGTACTGAAGTCACTGCACCAATGCCCCTTCTTCTGTGGCTTGCTGCTGTGCTCGTAAGACTACGAATTATCAACTAGGGCTGACTATAATTTAAGGAGAGTCCGCTTAATGTTCATGCTCAAGGAGGAGGAGGTGTGCTTCTCTCATGATTATCGAGGTTCAAATCTCATATTTTCTCATAAATCTCTTGAACAGTCCCGTAAAATCCTAACCTGGCGCTCAAATCTGGTAGCAGCAGTAAAGTCAATGTGCTTTGAGTGACTTCAAATCATTTGCGAAGCTGTACTAATTCAGATATGTGCCAAAAAACAAAGGGATAGATTTCCTTTTGTCCTTTATTTCTGTGATGAAGCGAATGGATTAATTTGTGGTGGCTTCAAACCATTGTAGATTTCGATAAGATTTTAGATAACTCGAGAAAATTAAGTCTTACTTGTGTTATCCACACCGAAGAGCCATTGTTCAACTTCACAGAGAACACCCCATGGGGCCTCAAGGGACACCCGTGTATCATTGATGACCTTAGAAAAGAGGCTGCTTCGCTCATTTTTCACTTTTTTCAAAACTCAAAAATGATTTCATAACATTAAATTATCACAAGGGACAAATCCTATCCAAGCATATGGAGAATGTGTTCGTCTATATTATCTTGCTTCGTTTTGTGGTCTTCTTAAACAATATTTGGAATTGGTAACTGGATCTTCCACTCCAACATTTTTAGCAACAGTCACACCATGAAGGCCTGGAGGGTAAAAGGTTTCTCTTAGAACTTTCATCCTCCACGTAAACTGTAACTTACTTGTCCAGATTCTCTCCCAAACCACCATCTTCCATTTTTTCTGGTTTGAAGACTGCTATGGAATTCTGTTCACGCTGATTTCGAATAATTTCTCCAGGAGATTTGCATACCTTTCCTGTATATTCTCTCCATTTACCTTCATCTCATTCACAAAAGAATCAAACTTCGACTTGAACTTTATTATCATCCCTCTTATAAGCATTTTCTAAATTGCTTTCATTAAGACCTTTATCTTTAAGAACAGTAGCCATTTCTTTCATTTGGTTTTGTTTAGTACCAGACTTCTGTTGACCTAATTACTCTTCTACTGCATAGCAACCAACACTTTTGCAGCTTCAGGTCCATAAAACACAAGGAAGTCACTTACAATAGAGTTTCTTCCATATTTTGTTCGACAGCCTCTTCCATGTTCAGAATTGGAGCATTAGGTCGATCCACAGAACAGAGAGACAGTATGGATTAATTTTCTTTCTTATTTTGTTTACATCTGTAATCTCTGCCGACATTAAGTAGATCATTGACTCCATTCTTAGCCCCTTTAATTATAATTCTGTTATAATATATTAAGATTACATTTTAACATCATGTAGACCAATTCATGAGACATATATAGTGGCATGTTGATGTTAATTAATGTGCTATTGATAATAATTTTTTCTTCGGGCTGAAACATAATAAACACTGAAGATATATATGATATGAGAGTTATAACGAGGTATGATTATCATCTTTCCAACCTTTCCAGCTTGAGTTATTAGTAATTTTGAGTTGTCTACTGTGACCATGACTAAATAGAATTAGTTATAATGGTACTGCTCAAATTATAATTATAGATACTTACAGTATATAAGGAAGATGAACATAAAAAAAAATTTAAAAATAGTTTTTTAACAAGAGAGAGAATTCTTAACATAAAATTTCTAGATTTAAAGCCTGTTTAAGAATGTAGTAAATATTTTTTTTTAAATTTAAAGTGTTTTTTAATTAAAAATATATCAAAATTATATATTTTTTAATTTTTTAAAACTCGTTTTTAATATTAACATATCAAAACGATCCAAAAACATTAAAAAATTAATTTAAAACTAAATTTTTTTAAAAAATTTAAAAGCACGGTGCTGGATCACAATAGGAAACATGTTATTAGTCTATTAAGTAGCAGTCAAGATCATAACCACGACAATGAAAAATGATTTGTATTTTCATGGACACTTTCAACTGTATTTAAGAAATTCAACAACGTCTTGAAATGTCCAGTTGAAAATGAGATAGAAAAATTCCATAAAAGTTTTGGGTTTTTATATAAAAATGTTTAATGGAATGACAAAAAAATACAAATAATTAAATTAATTAAAGTTTAATTAAAACGCTATAAATGCAACAAATTATGAAATAAATCCTGTTTATTTTTGTGTTTTAAAAGTATTTTTTGATATAAAAAATAAATTTTAAAAAATAAAAAAATATTAGTTTAATATATTTTTAAATAAGTAAACAATTGAGCTCTTTATCCTGAAAACAGCACAATGGTGAGCCTGTGTTTTTAACGTAGGAATTGTTGGGATCCCAAATATTTATTTTTCATGGTTGGCTTTAAACGTAAAAACAACCACAAAAACAAACAGCCATTTAATAAACTCTTGCCACCGAAACGTAGTCTATGGTTATTAGGTTTATTCTTCTTGCACGTTGAAGCTCTCTTCTCCCAGCCAGTCTGTTGCCTGTTAGGTCAGTCAATGCATGACGAGACCACATTTCTTCCCGTTTTTTTTTCCTTAACACACCACGGCACTGCTTCTTTCTCCTTTTGCTTAAAATAAATAAATAAATATTCCGTTTGACTGAATAATATCAACTGTAGATCGAGCTACTTCATTGATTATTATTTCAAGGCAGAGCCACTCATGTTTCCACCGTTGAAGAAGAAGAGTGTTGTTTTATCTTGTACGTAGTGGTCAAAAGAAGATGGCTCCTTTGGGAGTGTATCAGAGCATATCCTCTCCTCCTTCGTATTGCTGATTCCACTTGTTTTGCCTTAGGATATATTCAAGAGTGTCAATTTAATTATTAACAATATATTAATTAACATTTTGCAATCCATATGAATAACATCTCTTTTTCCCATATGGATGTTTGCTAAAATTATTTTTTTTTTGTTTTTTAATTGTTTTAATTTGCTAGCTAGTGTCAAAAACACTAGCAAAAAAAAAAAAAAACAACATTATATTAATATATTTCTAAATAAAAATTACTTTAAAAAATAATAATTACAAACTTTGAAACAAACCCTAAATAAATTACCAGAAAGTGACAAGCATCCAGCATAAACCACATTTATTACGCAGGGAACCCTCCAAATTAAAAAAAAAAAAACCAATCCTTTTTTTAATATAAATTCAAGAACAAGAGAGTATTATGGGTCTCATCTTGATCGACAACCACATGTACTCTTTTAATTATAAATACTCTTTAGTGACGAAATACATTTTATTGCATGCATGCCCCTCTTCAATTTTCTTGAATTAATGGTCAAATCTTGATTGATTTCAGGGATAATTTATTGTATAAAATTAATTTCTCCCGTCAGCAAAAGGACTAGAATGGTTCGTACAATTGCATGGACAAGAGCTTGCTGATGAAAAAAAAAAAATCAATTCGCTAGAAATAATAAGAAAAGGAGCAGCGGACGAGCGTAATTGTTTTTTAAAATATTTTTTATTTTAAAATATATTAAAATAATATTTTTTATTTTTTAAAAATAATTTTTGATACTAGTATAACAAAAAAATACTAAAAAATATTAGTTTAAAGTAAATAAAAAAAATTTAATTTTTTTTAAAATATTTTTAAAATGTAAAAAAATAAAAAAAACAGAAAAGAAATGGTTAACATGGAAGCCTTATCAAGCAAGCAATTTTGATGGTTGTATTGTAAATATTGTGCGATCCTTTCCTTGAATTCACAGTCCACTCCATCCTTTTAGAATTTTGAAGTGCCTTAATTATAGCTAGCTAGCTGCCTACGCATAATGACCCTCCTTTCTACTTAATGCATCAAATAATTTGACGTGTTTAATTTCACAAACATCATAACATTATGACAGAATAAATCAAACAAAACATGATTAAGTCTACTCGTTAAAATGTAATAATAGCTGTTTTTAAAAGTATTTTTTATTTAAAAAATATTAAAATAATATTTTTAGTGTTTTTAGATTATTATTTTTTATACTAATACATCAAAACGATTCAAAAATACTAAAAATATTAATTTTAAAAAAAAAATAATAAAACTCATTATCAGACACCTCCTAAATATACTCTCTAAAATCTCTTATATTTTATCTTTAAAACAAAAAAGAAATCTAAAAAAAAAAAACCCAACCTTCCATAAAAGCAACTTTTTAATTGCCATGAGAGCCTCTTCTGGCGGCAGCTTTTTTTTCCCTCCATACTTTTAATTCATATCAGTTTATGTGTTTAAAGGTTTAAATCTCGTGGTTAGATCTGTATTGTCATTTTTCGACTATCCTCACTCATCATGATTGTTTCCATTTATTAAAAATGATTGGTGATTATTATTTTTTTACTAGATGAAAGAAATTGACTTTGATTAATGGTTTTGGATATTCTATAATGGAGTCTGGTAGTGTGATATGTTTCCATGTTAATTCATGCTGGCTTAGACTCATTTTCAATGAACAATGGAGCAAATTCCAATAGATGTAATCCAAATTTGAAAAATTCAAATATTTTTTTTTTCTATCATGTGATGTAACAGGATTTCTTGGTATTTTTTAATAATTTTTTACTAGTCCGAACCCATGTTTACAATATATGCATGTGTAGGCCTCTCGCCAAGCCATTCGGTGTGCCCGACTCACCACGCCCGACATTCTTAGGGCCTCGGCATCGCCCCTATGCCCAATCTAGTGCATTGGTTGGCCCCGGGCTTGTGTTATGGGCCCAACACTTGACGCCCTTTAGGCCTAGGCGTTGCAGCCTGAGCTAGTCTTGGGCATTATACGACACCCCGCCCTACACCTCTAGGGCTGAGGTGTTGTGGCCTGGGCCCAGTCTCGGGCATTTTCTAGTGCCCAACTCCCTGCGCTCGGTGCCAACCTCCAACACCCTTTGGACCTAAGGGTCGTGGCTAGTGCTCATTCTCACGTATTGTTTGAGCTTGGGCCTAGCACCTAATCTCCTCGTATCTTTTACTGAGCATGATCGTTGTTAGCTGAGTCGAAGGGAGTTGAGTTTGACACCTTATCAGACCCACAAGTGCATGGCCTTGGCGAGTAGCTGAATCCAAGAAAGTTGAGTGTGGCACCTTGCCAGATCTTCAAGCGTTTGGGCTCCGTGTATAGTCGAGCTCAAGAAAGTTGGGTCTGATATCTTGTCAGACCTACATGCGTCTGGGCTCAGCATGTAGCCGAGCATAAGAGAGTTGAGTTTGACGCCTTGCCAGATATATGTGCTCTTGGGCCTAGTGCATGACTGAATCTAAATATGTTAGGCCTGAAATAAAAGTAGACCGACATCGTCTGAGCTTGATATTCTATCAAGCTTATACATATTGGGTTATCATCTTAGTTTTAACCTTTCTATTCATAGGTTCTTTAAGCAAATGCAATCTATATAAAATATATTTATCTATCAATATCCTTACAAAAAAACTTTTATAATAAAAAAATCTCTATTTTTTATCACAATTAAATTCCACCCTAATAAAATCCATAAAAATAAAATATAATATAAACTATGGTAATACTCAATTTATAACTACTAATATTTATAATGTTAGAAAAGATAAACATGTAAAAAAAACAAGATAGAAAAAGTCACATCCACATCCATCTCATAGAAAACAAAATATATAATTTTTTTTTCATATCTCTCTCTCTCACAGTTCAAGTCAAAAATAAAATTTTTCATATAAGCATACAGTTAATAAATTGATTCGAGAATATCCCAATGATTACAAGCATCATAGCCATTAAAAAGCCATTTGTTCCATCCAACGGCTGAGGCTGCAAAACAGAGTTGATAAGCATGCACTAAGAAGCACAGAATAACATCCCTTACAGACCGTTAAAAATAATAAAAGTCTTTATAAGAAAGAAGATACATGACGCCCACGATCATTTTCATTTTCTGATTTCCATACAGAGAGAGAAAGAGAGAGAGACACACACACAGAGAAGCCATAGCAATAATTTTTTAGTGAGTAAAAGTGGGAATCTTTGTCATGGGCACTGACAAAACTGTCCCCGGTGGATGTGGAGACGACGGTGGTGGTGATGAAGGTGTAGTGTTGGTGGTGGGAGTGAAACTTGATGGACAAAGTAGAGAACTTTTGACATGGTCACTTGTGAAAATGGCACAGCCTGGTGACCGTGTAATTGCGCTTCATGTTCTTGATTCTGGAACTGGTAATGGTAACAGTGGTAAAGGTCTCTACCTTGGGTGTTTCTCTTTGATGAGTTCTTTTTATTTCTTGTCAAATGTTGATCTTTTTGTATGGTTTTTGGTGGTTGTGGTGTAGAATGTGTGGCAGGGACTGGATCAGTTTTGTCATTAGTGAAGATATTTGATTCATTGTTGGCTGTCTATGAAGGTTTTTGCAACTTAAAGCAGGTTCCATACC